>NC_135961.1:65080590-65213090 GCF_053455715.1 Rhinoraja longicauda | reverse complement strand
TTTCCCAGAGAGGAAAACTAAAATAACTAGAGGACACAGCAGGTTAATTGTCCCTAGTGTGTAGGATTAGTGCTAGTTTAGTTTAATTTAGTTTAGTTTCAGAGATACAGTGCGGAAACAGGCCCTTCGGCCCACCGTGTCCGCGACGACCAGCGATCCCCGCACACTTACACTATCCTACACGCACACTGGGGACAATTTACATTCATACCAGCTCAATTAACCTACAAACCTGTGCATCTTTGGAGTGTGGGAGGAAACCGAAGGTCTCGGAGAAAACCCACGCAGGTCACGGGGAGAACGTACGGACTCCGTACAGACAGCGCCCGTAGTCGGGATCGAACCCCAGTCTCTGGCGCTGTGAGGCGGCAGCTCTACCGCAGCGCCACCATGCGGCCCTGGTGTACGGGTCGGCAGAGATCAGTGGGCCGAAGGGCCTGTTTCCCCACCGTATCGACAGGATCTAAAGTAAAAAGCAAAATGTGAAGCCAGAGGAAAGGATGTAGGGGAAGGTGAGATGGGCAAGGGGTTAAGGGGGCAGGGAGAGGGGGGAAGGGGGGGGGGGAAGGGGAGTTTGTTGGTTACATTTCATCCATCTTTACCGAGTAACCATGGCAACAGTATTCATGCCACATGGTCAAAGGTGATGCATGAGCTCATTTATTAGATTAGAACGAGTTTGATAGATATACACCAAACTCGGCAGAACCTGTTACTTGTGGAGGACCACAGTTTACACACTCATCGGATAATTCCCTGGCAATCTGCCATTCCAACCTGGGAGCATCCATAGAACACAGAACAGTACGGCACAAGAACAGGCCCTTCAGCCCACAATGTCCAGGCTGAACATGATGCCAACACCAACTCTTGTCTACCTGTGCGTAATTCATATCACTCCATGTTCCCATCTAGAAGCCTCTGAAATGCCACTATCGTATCCGGTACTCTGGAGTTTAGAGCACAGAATATCAAAACGGAAAGTGCTGGAGGATCTCAGCGGGTCAGGCAGCATCTGTGGAGGGAATAGATAGATAAATCTGTGGAATTCTCTGCCTCAGAGGGCAGTGGAGGCCAATTCTCTGAATGCATTCAAGAGAGAGCTAGATAGAGCTCTTAAGGATAGCGGAGTCAGGGGGTATGGGGAGAAGGCAGGAACGGGGTACTGATTGAGAATGATCAGCCATGATCACATTGAATGGCGGAGCTGGCTCGAAGGGCCGAATGGCCTCCTCCTGCACCTATTGTCTATTGTCTATTGTCTATGACCTTTCGGGTCGGGACCCTGTTTCAGAGGAGAGCAAGATCCATTTATATCCCCTAACATTTGGTTTTGTCAGGACAAAGCCATGTTAAAAATTCAGAAGATAGACAGGCAGCATCTACGGAGAAAAAGGAATAGGTGACGTTTCGGGTTGAGACTCTTCCTCAGTCTGCAATTCAATTGCAATTCAGACTAAAAATCAGATTCATACTTTTAATATTTTCTCCCTTCCAAAGGCTAATGCAAAATAATCGCTAGCATGAATATCATGTCACAGGCTGTGGAGGCCAAGTCAATTTTTAAGGCAGAGATAGATCGATTCTTGATTAGTTTGGGTGTCAGGGGTTATGGGGAGAAGGCAGGAGAATGGGGTTGAGAGGGAAAGATAGATCAGCCATGATTGAATGGCGGAGTAGACGCGATGGGCCGAATGGATTAATTCTGCTACTTCTGCTCCGCTTAAGGATAGCGGAGTCAGGGGGGTATGGGGAGAAGGCAGGAACGGGGTACTGATTAAGAATGATCAGCCATGATCACATTGAATGGCGGTGCTGGCTCAAAGGGCCGAATGGCCTCCTCCTGCACCTATTGTCTATTGTCTATTGTCTATCATTTATGAACTTACATTTAAGCAATGATTACGAATAGTAGAGCAGGCATGGAGTCATAGCGTGATACAGCGTGGAAACAGGCCCTTCGGCCCAACTAGCCTGCATCAGCCAACATGTCCCAGCTACACTAGTCCCACCTGCCCGTGTTTGGCCCATATCCTTCCAAACCTGTCCTGTCCATGTACCTGTCTAACTGCTTCTTAAACATTGGGATAGTCCCAGCCTCAACTACCTCATCTGGCAGCTTGTTCCATACACCCACCGCCCTTTGTGTGAAAAAGTTGCCCCTCAGATTCCTATTAAAGTTTTCCCCCTTCACCTTGACCCTATGTCCTCTGGTCCTCGATTCACCTACTCTGGGCAAGAGACTCTGTGCATCTACCTGGTTAATCCCTCCCATAAGGAATGAGAGGAATAGAGTCATGATTTCAGCAACGCACAAGACCAGGAATATTTTTTATTAAATGGAGATGTTTGCTTTGAAAAAAAGTGAGCAAGGGAACAAGGAGGAAAGTGAAGTTGCACTTGTTCTCACTTAAGCTGTGGAGGCTTTTGTTGGGGATTATCATTGATCTTCAGACACAAGCGCACCCAGCAGGACTTCGGTGCAAAATAAACAACAAATATTGGAATCAAAGGCTCTTTTCATATTGAAGTCAGCATCAACGATATATTTTTGTTACAACAGAGTGCAGCGTAGGTTTACTAGGTTGAATCCCGGAATGGCGGGACTGTCATATGTTGAAAGAGTGGAGCGACTAGGCTTGTATACACTGGAATTTAGAAGGATGAGAGGGGATCTTATCGAAACATATAAGATTATTAAGGGGTTGGACACGTTAGAGGCAGGAAACATGTTCCTAATGTTGGGGGAGTCCAGAACCAGGGGCCACAGTTTAAGAATAAGGGGTAGGTCAGTTAGAACGGTGATGAGGAAAAACTTTTTCAGTCAGAGAGTTGTAAATCTGTGGAATTCTCTGCCTCAGAGGGCAGTGGAGGCCAATTCTCTGAATGCATTCAAGAGAGAGCTAGATAGAGCTCTTAAGGATAGTGGAGTCAGGGGGTATGTGGAGAAGGCAGGAACGGGGTACTGATTGAGAATGATCAGCCATGATCACATTGAATGGTGGTGCTGGCTCGAAGGGCCGAATGGCCTCCTCCTGCACCTATTGTCTATTGTCTATTGAAATGTAAAGCCTGAGGGGAGGGATGTGGGGGAAGGGGATATGTGGGGGGGGGGGGGGAGAGGGCCGCTGAGTTTAAATACAACTCAGTTTCACGGTGGCAGACACAAAATGCTGGAGTAACTGAGCGGGACAGGCAGCATCTCTGGAGAGGAGGAATGGGTGACCTTTCGGGTCGAGACCCTTCTTCAACATTTTGTGTCCTCCACAGATGCTGCCTGTCCCGCTGAGTTACTCCAGCATTTTGTGCCTACCTTCGATTTTAACCAGCATCTGCAGTTTTTCTCCGACTCAGTTTCACTGTGGTTCAGCGGTAGAGTTACTGCCTTACAGCGCCAGAGACTCGGGTTCGATCCCGACTACAGGTGCTGTAAGAAAATAACTGCAGATGCTGGTACAAATCGAAGGTATTTATTCACAAAATGCTGGTCGAAACCCTTCCCGAAACGTCACCCATTCCTTCTCTCCCAAGGTGTTGCCTGACCTGCTGAGTTACTCCAGCATTTTGTGAATAAGTACCTCCGACTACAGGTGCTGTCTGTACGGAGTTTGCACGTTCTCCCCGTGACCTGCGTGGGTTTTCTCTGGGATCTCTGGTTTCCTCCCACACTCCAAAGACGTGCAGGTTTGCACATTAATTATTTGGTATAAATGTAAATTGTCCCTAGTGTGTGTGTAGGATAGTGTTAATGTGCGGGGATCGCTGGGCGGTGCGGGCTCGGTGGGCCGAAGGGCCTGTTTCCGCGCTGTATCTCTAAACTAAACTAAACTAAACTTGAACGGGCAACCAGACTGGCAGGCATGCTAAGCACGAATCAAATGGAGAGGTCAAGTAATTTTCTTATGCATTTGAATGTTGAGTCTCTCTGTGAGGAAGGATTAGAAGGAGCAGAGTGCCTTAGACATCAGCGTCTCAAGGACGTGCAGGTTTGTAGGTTAATTGACGGTATAAATAGGTGGCACGGTGGCGCAGCGGTAGAGTTGCCGCCTTACAGCGAATGCAGCGCGGGAGACCCGGGTTCCATCCCGACTACGGGTGCTGTCTGTACAGAGTTTGTACGTTCTCCCCGTGACCTGCGTGGGTTTTCTCCAGGTGCTCCAGTTTCGTGCACATTCCAAAGACGCACAGGTTTGTAGGTGAATTGGCTTCTGTAAGTTGTCCACAGTGTGTTGGTCGGCGTGAGCTCGGTGTGTTGAAGGGCCCGTTTCCACGCTGCATCTCTAAACTAAACATAAACATATGACAATATTACCAAAACGTGGTGAACACTGCCCGGTCCATCACGGGCACTGACCTCCCTCCCCCACCATCGAAGGGATCTACAGGAATCGCTGCCTCAAAAAGGCAGCCAGCATCATCAGAGACCCACACCACCCTGGCCACGCCCTCAACTCAGGGCCGTTTTTACAGCATTATGGGCCCCCGGGCAAAGCAGTGTACTGGGCCCCTACCGTTACTCTCCCCCACCCCCCTTTCCCTACCAGCCCCCCCGTGTCGTGCCGGCGAAAAGCACTTACCGAAAAGCACTTAGCGATGGACTTAGGGTGCTACATTGTTGCGAAAAGCACTTACAGATCGCTGTGAGAAACACAGTGACCGAAAATGTGCGAAAAAAGCACTTATTGCACCTACATTTTAAAAGTAGTATTTATTTATTGCAAGTCACTTAACATACACAGATCAGCATGGGGCCCCTATGCTCGTGGGCCCCCGGGCAAGTGCCCATCAGGCCCATGCGTTAAGACGGCCCTGTCTCAACTCACCCCTGCCATCAGGAAGAAGGTACAGGAGCCTGAAAACTGTAACGTCCAGGTTCAGGAACAGCTTGTTCCCACCACCCTTCAGGCTCTTGAACACAACACAACACTAACCGGTGAACTGTGCTCTTTGGCTTTTCTCTGCACCGGTATTGTTTAGTGTAGTTTAGTTTAGAGATACAGCGCGGAAACTGGCCCTTCGGCCCACCGAATCCGCGCTGACCAGCGATCCCCGCACACTTACACTACCCTACGCACACTAGGGACAATTTCCACTTGTACCAAGCCAATTGACCTACAAACCCGTGCGTCTTTGGAGTGTGGGAGGAAGCCGAAGATCTCAGAGGAAACCCACGCAGGTCACGGGGAGAACGTACGAACTCCGTACAGACGGCGCCCGTAGTCGGGATGGTACACGGGTCTCTGGCGCTGTGAAGCAGTAAATCTACCGCTGCAACACCAATAAATGTAGTTTAATTTATTGCTTTTATTTTTCTATTATATATTCTCAGTGTTTGTTGTGTTTAGCTGCTGCAAGTAATACATTCACTCTTTCACTGTCAGTACACAAGGGCCTGTTAAACACTCGTGACTCTTGATGAATTATTGTGAGGCTTCTGCCACCAAGGACTCCTGCTATTCATTGTCCTGGTGAATTTCTCTTTACACATCACAGCTTTTCTATGTGCTGCAATTTTAGTACAAAGTCAGAAGATAGACACAAAAAGCTGGAGTAAATCAGCAGGACAGGTAGCATCTCTGGGGAGAAGGAATGGGTGACGTTTCAGGTTGAGACCCTTCAGGTGTGAACCAGCATCTCCAGTTCCTTCCTACACACTTAGTATAAAGTCAGGAGCTCGACACAAAAGGCTGGAGTAACTCAGCGGGTCAGGCAGCATCTCTGGAGAGAAGGAATGGGTGACGTTTCGGGTCGAGACCCTTCTTCAGGCTGATGTCAGGGGAGGGGGTGGGATATAGATAGAATGTAGTGGGAGACAGGAAGAGTAGAGGGAGAACTGGAAAGGAGGACGGGATAGAGAGAGAGGGAAAGCAAGGGCTATTTGAAGTTAGAGAAGTCAATGTTCATACCACTGGGGTGTAAACTACCCAAGCGAAATATGAGGTGCTGTTCCTCCAATTTGCGCTGGGCCTCACTCTGACAATGGAGGAGGCCCAGGACAGGAAGGGCAATTTGGGAATGGGAGGGGGAGTTGAAGTGCTGAGCCACTGGGAGATCAGGTTGGTTAAGGCGGTCTGAGCGAAGGTGTTCAGCGAAACGATCGCCGAGCCTGCGCTTGGTCTCGCCGATGTAGAGAAGTTGACATCTGGAACAGCGGATACAATAGATGAGGTTGGAGGAGGTGCAGGTGAACGTCTGCCTCACCTGGAAAGACTGTTTGGGTCCTTGGATGGAGTTGAGGGGGGAGGTAAAGGGACAGGTGTTGCATCTCCTGCGGTTGCAGGGGAAAGTGCCCGGGGGGAGGGGGCGGTTTGGGTGGGAAGTATAAAGTCAGATTGAGTCCAGAATTATCAGCTTCATTTGAGCACGGATGAAGAGATTCTCAGGAGCACACTGCATCTGTCTACATCATTGTAAAGTGGCACTGGCTTCTGACACCTCTGATGTACAATCTCCACTAAACCTGCATGTAGCAGCTCTTTAATTGCCTGCCCGTGACTGTAAAATGTCCATGAGCATTTACAATGCACGAGATTCCTCCTAGGATAGTAATCACCCAGCTTGTATTCCTGGAGGCAATTATATTACAATTATACCGGGTATCGATCATAGCGGAGTTTTCCTCCTGCAGCCAGGCCCGTGAACCAGAGCGATATCGTCGACCAGTTGTGATTGGGCAGGAACGGCCGTTGTAGAAACATAGAACCACAGATGTTGGTTTCCAAAACAGGACACAAAGTCTGACAGTTGAGAAACAGTCGGACAGGTACATGGATGGGACAGGTTTGGAGGGATATGGGACAAACAGAAGGCAGGTGGGACTGGTGTAGCTGGGACATGTTGGCCGGTGTGGGCAAGCTGGGCCGAAGAGCCTGTTTCCACGCTGTATCACTCTATGGCTCTGTGACTCTAAGCACTGGAGTAACTCGGTGGGACAGGCAGCATCTCCGGAGAACATGGCACGGTGGCGCAGCGGTAGAGTTGCTGCCTTACAGCGAATGCAGCGCCGGAGACCCGGGTTCGATCGGGGATCCGGGTTCCAGCGGGATCGCTGGTCGGCGCGGACTCGGTGGGCCGATGGGCCTGCTTCTGTGCTGTAAGTCTAAACTAATGTTGTCTGGTCTTGGCATCATTTCACTGCCTCAACAGCAGCTGACCATAGAGGCCTGCGGCAGCCATCTCCTCCGCCCCGATCGTCCCCGCGAAAGGTCTCCAAACTAGACTAAGATTCCAGGCCAATTAATGGAATAATTGGCAATTCCTCTCTGACACCAGTGGGCAAGTTGGGCCGAAGGGCCCCATACTTCTTCGCAGTATGACTCCATGCCCACCAACATCTCATTCGCAGTCCTAAGAAGGGTCCCGACCCGAAACGTCGCCTATCCATGTTTAGAGATACAGCGCGGAAACAGGCCCTTTCGACCCACCGACCAGCGATCCCCGCACGTAAACACCATCCTACACACACACTGGGGACAATTTTTACATTTACCAAGCCAATTAACCTTTGGAGTGTGGGAGGAAACGGAAGATCTCGAACCGGGGTCTCTGGCGCTGTGAGGCAGCAACTCTACCGCTGCGTTACTGTGCTGCCCCTCTCTTTATCTCCTTAGTTTTGTCTTTCCATCCCTGGCCTTTTTCCAACTATCTAATCAACCTCCCTCCCCTCACCTGTATCCACCTATCACTCGCCTGGCTTCGACTCCCCCATTGAAAAGCTTTGAAGAGCAGTTAAAATCTCTTAAATCCGTCTGAAAATCCATAGTCTTAGAGTGGTACAGCATGGAAACAGGCCCTTCGGCCCAACTTGCCCATTACCGGCCAACATGTCCCAGCTGCACTAGTCCCACCTTCCTGAGCTTGGCCCATATCCCTCCAAACCTGCCCTATCCTTGAACCTATTTATTCACAAAATGCTGGAGTAACTCAGCAGGTCAGGCAGCATCTCAGGAGAGAAGGAATGGGTGACGTTTCGGGTCGAGACCCTTCTTCCGAAACGTCACCCATTCCTTCTCTCCTGAGATGCTGCCTGACCTGCTGAGTTACTCCAACATTTTGTGGATAAATACCTTCGATTTGTACCAGCATCTGCAGTTATTTTCTTATACTATCCTTGAACCTGTCTAACTGTTTCTTAAACGTTGGGATAGTCTCAGCCTCAACTATCCCCTCTGGCAGCTTGTTCCATCCATCCACCACCCTATTAAATCTTTTCCCCTTCACCTTGAACCTATGTCCTCGATTCCCCTACTCTGGGCAAGAGGTTCTGTGCATCTACCCGATCTATTCCTCTCATGATTGTATACCTCATAATATCCTTATCCTTTGCAGGTTCCCATCAAACTCTTTGCACCTAATTTACTTCAGAACAATGTTCCTCCTAATGGTTTGTTAGCAACCCGGTGTCTCTCTTTCCATTAGGAGAAGGTTACAAAAGAATTTTCACATGAACAGTTGCTGCATGCAGTCCTCAGGCATGGTTTCAAATCTTAAACATGAACTCGAGCATAATTAAAACGGCTAAAGTAAAATAATGATTAAAATATGCACACGATAAGCATTTCGAAATACATCACCATTCAACCAAATCTTGTCGGGTCAAAATTACTCTTCAGTCCTGAGCTACAATGTTCATTACTTTCGGTGGCTGCAGGGATTAAGATCCTAAAAGCAATTATTTAGTTTCGATTAACTGTTTACTATCATAACGGAAAATTAAAGGGATAAAAAATTTGCCTCTGATGTCTTGAAGCTAATTGAGAGACTTCTTCAGGTTCTGACCCATTACATCACCTCTCCATGTTGCATAGAAACATAGGAAATAGGTGCAGGAGGAGGCCATTTGGCCCTTCGAGTCAGCACCGTCATTCATTGTGATCATGGCTGATCATTCACAATCAGTAACCCGTGCCTGCCTTCTCCCCATACCCCCTGATTCTGCTAGCCCCTAGTGCTCCATCTAACTCTCTTTTAAATTCAACCAGTGAATTCTCCAGAGATGCTGCCTGACCCGCTGAGTTTTTATTATTAAAAAAAATAAAATTTAGAGACACAGCGCGGAAACAGGCCCTTCGGCCCACCGAATCCGCGCCACCCAGCAGTCCCCGCACATTAACACTATCCTACACACACTAGGGCCAATTTTTAAAAAACATTTACCCAGTCAATTAACCTACATACCTGCACGTCTTTGGAGTGTGGGAGGAAACCGAAGATCTCGGAGAAAACCCACGCAGGTCACGGGGAGAACGTACAAACTCCGTACAGACGGCGCCCGTAGTCAGGATCGAACCCGAGTCTCCGGCGCTGCATTCGCTGTAAGGCAACAACTCTACCGCTGCGCCACCGTGCCGCCCAGTTATTCCAGCACTTTGCGTCTATTTTCTGAAAAGGAATTTCTATAGTCATAGGGTGGTGAATCTGTGGAATTCTTTGCCACAGATGGCTGTGGAGGCCAAGTCAGTGGATATTGTTAAGCAGGAGATTGGCAGATTCCTGATTAGTACAGGTGTCAGAGGTTATGGGGAGAAGGCAGGAGATTGGGGTTACGGGTCTGTCCCACTTAGGCGATTTATTAGGCGATTTATTAGGCGACTGCCGGCGACTTTCAAAGTCGTAGCAGATCGTCAAAATTTTCTTTTTCCCAACGACAATGACCACGACAATGACCACGACAATGACCACGACAATGACCACGACAATGACCACGACAATGACCACGACAATGACCACGACAATGTCCACGACAACGACCACGACAATGACCACGACAATGACCACGACAATGTCAGGTCGAGATTACACTGTCTTCGGAAACATCGCGAATTTCCCATACTGTCAATGCTTCTCCAGCGCCCTAATTTTCGCTGAAATCACCGACAAGTCGGTAAGTACTTGAGAGTTTTGAAATATAACATCTTGCCCGGGTTACTTGAAAACCAAGCTTCGCTGTAACAAGGCATAAACTGAATTGACTTCCAGTTTACTAATAGCAGTATTAAGAAATTTAATTTTAAAAGTGGTTAAATGGATTTTACGGAGTGTGGGCATTCTTTGAAAATGTATGGGAGATGCATATCTGGTTTCTGGGTTGCATATCTGGGTTGGGAGCCCACTTTAAATGTAATCGCTGATGGCCATAATCGTGAATCGTGAAAATTCCCACGCTTACCTGACCGTCAAAATGTCGCCTCCAATCTACCTGTCAAATGTCCTGACGGTAAATAAATTGGTTAAACACAAGTATTTGATGGTATCTTCAAATGACTTTACTTATTTTAATATTATGTGCTTCTAAATGCATCTAAGAGAACCTAGCAAACCTGGGGACAGCAGGCGACAGCGACTGCAATAAGCAACGATACCTGGCGACAAGCCAGCTGTCGCCGAGAAATTTCAGTCCGATTGATTTCTTAGTGACGCGCCGAGATCCACTACGATTCTTGGAAGACTCCTCACGATCATGCCCGCGACACCCCGGCAAACTGTCGGCGACAGCCTAATCACCGGCAGTCGCCTTAAAATCGCCTAAGTGGGACAGGCTCTTTAGGAGGAAGAGATAGACAGCCATGATTGAATGGCGAAGTAGACTTGATGGGCCCAATGGCCTAATTCTCCATTTTCAGAGAAACAGCGTGGAAACGGGACCTGGGTCCGCGCTGACCAACGATCCCTGCACAGTAACACTATCCGACACACACTAGGGACAATTTTTGCATTTACCAAGCCAATTAACCTACATACCTGTACGTCTTTGGAGTGTGAGAGGAAACCGAAGATCTCAGAGAAAACCCATGCAGGTCACAGGGAGACCGTACAAACTCCGTACAGACAGTGCCCGTAGTCGGGATCGAACCCGGGTCTCCGGCGCTGCATTCGCTGCAAGGCAGCAACTCTACCGCTGCGCCACCGTGACCGCCCTAGAATGCTTGAACTTATGAACGATCTTCTTGAGGTAGCCCGTTGTCTTCAACGGAACAGATTATCGGGAACGAAAGCACAGAAGATTTTTCCTCCTGCAGTACTAGTTTTAGATTTTAGGTTTAGAGATACAACGTGGAGACTGGCCCTTCGGCCCACCAAGTCCGTGCTGATCACCTGTACACCAGTTCTATCCGACACACCAGGGACAATTTACAGAAGGAGGGCTGGGGAGAGAGGAGGGCGGGAGGGAGGGAGGATGGGGAGAAAGGGAGAGAAAGAGGAAGCCCCCTTATTAATTGAGTTTGAGTCTAGTTTATTATAATGTGTATCGAGGTACTGTGTAAAGCTTTTGTTGATTGCTAGCAAGTCAGCAGAAAGACAATACATGATTACAATCGAGCCGTCCACAGTGTTCAGAAACACGATAAAAGATCATGTTCATAAGTGATAGAAGTAGAATTAGACCATTCGGCCCATCAAGTCTACTCCGCCATTCAATCATGGCTGATATACCTCTCCCTCCTAAGCCCAATCTCCTGCCTTCTGTATACACTGGAATTTAGAAGGATGAGAGAAGGTCTTATCGAAACGTATAAGATTATTAAGGGGTTGGACACGTTAGAGGCAGGAAACATGTTCCCAATTTTGGGGGAGTCCAGAACAAGGGGCCACAGTTTAAGAATAAGGGGTAGGCCATTTAGAACGGAGATGAGGAAAAACGTTTTCAGTCAGAGAGTTGTGAATCTGTGGAATTCTCTGCCTCAGAAGGCAGTGGAGGCCAATTCTCTGAATGCATTCAAGAGAGAGCTAGATAGAGCTCTTAAGGATAGCGGAGTCAGGAGGTAGGGGGAGAAGGCAGGAACGGGGTACTGATTGAGAATGATCAGCCATGATCACATTGAATGGCGGTGCTGGCTCGAAGGGCCGAATGGCCTCCTCCTGCACCTATTGTCTATTGTCTTCTCCCCATAACCTCTGACACCCGTACTAATCAAGAATCTACCTATCTCTGCCTTTAAAATATCCACTGACTTGGCCTCCACAGCCTTCTGTGGCAAAGAATCCCACAGATTCACCACCCTCTGACTAAAGAAGAAAGGGTAGAAAGGACCAAAGAGAATAACGTTTAGTGAGGATGAAGGTCTATGTCCCTGGACCTTCTTGTCACTGTTTATTCACAAAATGCTGGAGTAACTCAGCAGGTCAGACAGCATCTCGGGAGAGAAGGAATGGGTGATGTTTCGGGTCGAGACCCTTCTTCAGACTGACAGAACTGTCCCGGCAGACCCATTGTCTCTGCCTGCTCATGCCCCACCGAACTTATCTCTACCTACCTCGACTCCATCCTATCCCCCCTGGTTAAATCCCTCCCCACCTACGTCCAAGACACCTCACACGCTCTCCATCTCCTCGATAACTTCCGGTTCCCAAGCCCCCACTCCCTCATCTTCACCATGGAAAACTCCTCCTCTCTCCTTGTCACTGTTGTTTGATATTGGAAACAATGGCAAGTGTGGGAGCCAAAGCTAAGGAAACAAAGTGAGTGTGAGCTCACCTCACTACGAACGCCATTGTGGTCATTGCCGCTCCAGTGTCATGACCAACACCACCATATTTTATTTAGTTTAGTTTAGAGATACAGCGTGGAAACAGGCACTTCAGCCCACCGAGCCCCGCGCCGACCAGCGATCCCCTCACACCAACACTATCCTACACACACCAGGGACAATTCACAATTTTACTTGAGCCCAACTAACCTGGATTTTCTCCTAGATCTTCGGTTTTCTCCCACACTCCAAAGACGTGCAGGTTTGTAGGTTAATTGGCTTGGTAAATGTAAAAATTGTCTCTAGTGTGTGTAGGATAGTGTTAATGTGCGGGGATCGCTGGTCGGCGCGGACCAGGTGGGCCGAAGGGCCTGTTTCCGCGCTGTATCTCTAAACTAAACTAAACTAAACTAAACCTGCAAAAAACCTGCACGACTTTGGAGTGTGGGAGGAAACCGGTGCCCACTTGATAACACCAACGATATACTTGCATCTACAGGATTAAAAAAAAAAAGATAATTAATGTGTAGGTCGCTGTTTTTTCTTTTTGCATATGGAGTCATTTATTGTTGTATTTAGTTAGATAATACTTTGGTTTTGGGCTTGGTTTTCTTTAGGGTGGCACGGTGGCGCAGCGTTAGAGTTGCTGCCTTACAGCGCTTGCAGCACCGGAGACCTGGGTTCGATCCCGACTGCGGGCGCCGTCTGTACGGAGTTTGTACGTTCTCCCCCTGACATGCGTGGTGGGTTTTCTCCGAGATCTTCGGTTTCCTCCCACACCCCAAAGACGTACAGGTATGTGAGGTTAATTGGCTTGGTGTAAATTGGCCCTAGTGCGTGTCGGAAGTATTAATGTGCAGGGATCGCTGGTCGGTGTGGACAGGGTTGGCCGAAGGGCCTGTTTCCACGCTGTATCTCTAAGCTAAACTAAGACTAAACTTGAGTGCTTATCCTGGAGTTATGGCACGTACTTTGTCTTATTTGTGGTTTCGTATCCAAGAGCAGGAGGTGGCAATGTTCCATGTACAATGCTGAGCATTGTTCAGAAATACGATTTGATAACGAGTCAAATCTTCCATTAAGATAAGCCTTCAGCCCTGACAGTGTCTGGTCATACAATCTACACCCACCACGGATCCCAACCTCCACCAAGTCCATTCGTGCTTGCCTTCATTGGTCACGGCTTTAGGGTTTACATTAGACTATAAAGTTTTGAGTTTAGAAGGTTGAGGGGGGGACCTCATTGAAACTTGCAGTATAATGAAAGGCCTGGATAGAGTGGATGTGGAGAGGATGTTTCCAATGGTGGGAGAGTTCAGGACCCAGAGGTCGCAGTCTCAGAGTTAAAGGACGCTCTTTCAGAAAGGAGGTGAGGAGGAACTTCTTTAGTCAGAGGGTGGTGGATCTGTGGAACTCATTGCCACAGAGGGCTGTGGAGGCCAAGTCAGTGGATATTTTTAAGGCAGAGTTCTTGATTAGAAGACAGAGGTCAGCCATGATGGAATGGCGGAGTGGACTAGACGGGCCGAATGGCCTAATTCCACTCCTATAACTTGTGAACTTGTGACTTTGGAGATACAGTGTGGAAACGAGGCCCTTCAGCCCACCGAGTCCGCGCCAACCAGAGATCACCCCGTACACTAGCAGTATCCTAAGCACACTGGGGTCAATTGAATCCTGAGAACAGGCTCACTATTTGGAAATATATTCAAGAGAGAATTAGATACAGCTCTAAGGGCTAATGGAATCAAGGAATATGGAGAGAAAGCAGGAACTGATTGAGAATGATCAGCCGTGATCGTATTGAATGGCGGTGCTGGCTCGAAGGGCCGAATGGCCTCCTCCTGCACCTATTGTCTATGTTTCTACGATCCAGGCAGCAGATGGGCTTCATGCCCGGACAAGATTTGAAGTGGGGTTGCACGTGTTAAATAAAACTTGGAGGGTACTGCCACCAATTATCACATCCTCGTCGTGCTGAGCCAACTAACAAGAGATCAAGGATGCAGAGTTCACAGTCTTCGTGTTTCCGCTACTCTCTGGATACCGGGCCAAGCCAAGCTGGCGCCTGCCTGCTCATTTATTAAAGCCTGCTGAGCAAACTGAATCCCGAAAGTGGCAGATTCTGAATCCTTGAAGATGGTGTTCGAGTGAAATGTAAATGCACCCAAGTTGCGACATTGAATGTATCTAACATCCCACTTGCTTTCCCATCATCTTCATACCTTAACCGTACATTCAATTTGTTAGAAGCCTTACAACACTTGTTCACATTCCCACCTCGACTGTATTCTAAATGTGTAGCAAGGAACTCAGATGCTGCTTTAAACCGGAGACAGACACAAAATGCTGGAGTAACTCAGCGGGTCAGGCAGCATCTCTGGAAAGAAGGAATTGGTGACGAATACACTGGAATTTAGAAGGATGAGAGGGGATCTTATCGAAACGTATAAAATTATTAAGGGATTGGACACGTTAGAGGCAGGAAACATGTTCCCAATGTTGGGGGAGTCCAGAACAAGTGGGCACAGTTTAAGAATAAGGGGTAGGCCATTTAGAACTGAGATGAGGAAAAACCTTTTTCAGTCAGAGAGTTGTGAATCTGTGGAATTCTCTGCCTCAGAAGGCAGTGGAGGCCAATTCTCTGAATGCATTCAAGAGAGAGCTAGATAGAGCTCTTAAGGATAGTGGAGTCAGGGGGTATGGGGAGAAGGCAGGATCGGGGTACTGATTGAGAATGATCAGCCATGATCACATTGAATGGCGGTGCTGGCTCGAAGGGCCGAATGGCCTACTCCTGCACCTATTGTATATTGTCTATTGTTCTATTGGGTCAAGACCCTTCTTCGGTCTTATATGTCAAATATACAGTATATGTATTGAGTTCTATATCTCTCTATGTCACATTCTACACCTCTCGTTTAACTTTACCCCGACTCTCAGTCTGAAGAAGGGTCTCGACCCGAAACGTCACCTATTCCTTTAACCGAGAGATGTTCCCTGACCCGCTGAGCTACTCCAGCTTTTTGTGTCTATCTGTAGTATTCTAAGTAGTTCATAACTCCAGCTTTTTAACATTATTGCGTAAGAAATCTTAGCGCGGGGTGGCACGGTGGCGCTGCGGAAGAGTTGTTGCCCCACAGCGCCAGAGACCCGGGTTCGATCCTGACTACGGGTGCTGTGTGTATGGAGTTTGTACGTTCTCCCTGTGACTGCGTGGGTTTTCTCCGGGTGCTCCGGTTTCCTCCCACACATTCCTACGGCGTGCAGGTTTGCAGGTTAATTGTCCTCTGTAAATTGCCCCGAGCCTGTGGCCCAGTGGTAGTGTACAGGGTGACCAATGGTCAGTGTGGACTCGGTGGGCCAACGGCCTTGTTTCCACTCTGTATCGCTAAACTAAACTAAAGACAAAACTCCTGTAAAAATATTAGTAATTAGCTTGTTCCTATTTTTAAATCATTTTTTGAAACTTTTAATGAATATCTGCAATTTAAAAATAAAGGGGGAAATGACACATTTTATAGTTGCTCATTTTGCATTCACATGATTTAATAGCTTTTATTAAATTGCATTAAGATAGATTATCATGAATTTCAATGCATTGTAAAGTAAAATTCTTTTATGCATGGTGTCAACATGTAATTTATTTAATTGGTGATTTCACTGCTTGTGTTCTGTGTTATTGCTTTCAATTTACTGTGCATTATGAGTAACAAATATATGATCTGGATAATTAATAGTCAAAGTCTATAGGGGAACAATAGGCGGCACGGTGGCGCAGCGGTAGAGTTGCTGCCTTACAGCTCCAGAGACCCAGGTTCGGTCCTACAACGTTTAGTAGAAACATAGAAACAGAAAATAGGTGCAGGAGTAGGCCATTCGGCCCTTCGAGCCTGCACCGCCATTCAATATGATTATGACTGATCATCCAACTCAGTATCCTGTACCTGCCTTCTCTCCATACCCCCTGATCACTTTAGCCACAAGGGCCACATCTAACTCCCTCTTAAATATAGCCAATGAACTGGCCTCAACTACCTTCTGTGGCAGAAAATTCCACAGATTCACCACTCTCTGTGTGGAAAAAAACTTTCTCATCTCGGTCCTAAAAGACTTCCCCCTTATCCTTAAACTGTGACCCCTTGTTCTGGACTTCCCCAACATCGGGAACAATCTTCCTGCATCTAGCCTGTCCAACCCCTTAAGAATTTTGTAAGTTTCTATAAGATCCCCCCTCAATCTTCTAAATTCCAGTGAGTACAAGCTGAGTCTATCCAGTCTTTCTTCATATGAAAGTCCTGCCATCCCAGGAATCAATCTGGTGAACCTTCTCTGTACTCCCTCTATGGCAAGAATGTCTTTCCTCAGATTAGGAGATTAGTGCAAGGTAAAGCCAGCAAAGTCCGACCGAAGACAGTCCGAGGGTCTCCAATGAGGTAGATAGTAGTTCAGGACTGCTCTCTGGTTGTGGTGGGATGGTTCAGTCAGAATGACCGTGTCTAATGTAAGAAAAGAGTTTAATCTTGCTTCCAACATTGCCTTTTCCTTTTGGAAGAAAAAGATGTTTTGGAAAGCTTTTAAACAAAAATATTATTTTCTGTGGGGGAACGTGATCCATCTGTTTATTTGGTTTGATGTTGTATTACTTGTACTCTGCTGGTTTCTGAGATTTAAGCGGTTGTTATTTGGACTCTGAGTAAGTAGATGAACTATTTCAAGGGATAAAGCCTGGATAGAGTGGATGTGGAGAGGATGTTTCCACCAGTGGGAGAGTCTAGGACCAGAGGGCACAGCCTTAGAGTAAAAGGACGTTCCTTTATGAAGGAGATGAGGAGGAATTTCTTCAGTAAGAGGGTGGTGAATCTGTGGAATCCATTGCTACAGACGGCTGTGGAGGCCACAAGTCAGTGGATATTTTTAAGGTGGAGATTGATAGATTCTTTAGTGTAAGAAAATAACTGCAGATGCTGGTACAAATCGAAGGTATTTATTTCACAAAATGCTGGAGTAACTCAGCAGGTCAGGCAGCATCTCTGGAGAGAAGGAATGGGTGACGTTTCGGGTCGAGACCCTTCTTCAGACTGATGTCAGGGGGGGGCGGGACAAAGGAAGGATATAGGTGGAGACAGGAAGATAGAGGGAGAACTGGGAAGGAGGAGGGGAAGAGAGGGACAGAGGAACTATCTGAAGTTGGAGAAGTCAATAGATTCTTGATTAGTACGGGTGTCAGGGGTTATGGGGAGAAGGCAGGAGAATGGGGTCGAGAGGGAGACTCACATCAGCCAGGATTGAATGGTGGAGTAGACTTGATGGGCCGAATGGCCTAATTCTGCTCCTATCATTTTTGAACATGGAGGAAGGAGTGGGTGAGGTTAGTGGTGTCAAAGAATGATGTTGTTGCAATGTGTTTCTTCTTGCTCTTGAGAAAAGAAAGCACAAACCATTTATTAAATGGAGCATGTTTGTTCCCATTCAAATTGGCACCTTCTCAGTCATGTGTTAGCAATATGCTCTGTTGACATCAAGCCTTTCATTTCTCGACCAGCTGGCAATCCATCCCACTCAGTGACTGAATGCACAGCCACAGCGTTCTACCAACCCTCGCACAACGAGCTTGGTTTGGAATAGGTAGACACAAAATGCTGGAGTAACTCAGCAGGTCAGGCAGCATCTTGGGAGAGAAGGAATGGGTGACGTTTCGGGTCGAGGCCCTTCTTCAGACTGATGTCGGGGGAGGGGGCGGGACAAAGATAGGATGTAGTTGGAGACAGGAAGATAGTGGGAGAACTGGGAAGGGGGAGGGTATTAGAGAGGGACAGACAGAGGAACTATCTGAAGTTAGAGAAGTCAACGTTCATACCGCTGGGCTGCAAGCTGCCCAAGCGAATATGAGATGCTGTTCCTCCAATTTCCGGTGGGCCTCACTATGACACTGGAGGAGGCCCATGACAGAAAGGTCAGACTGGGAGTGGGAGGGGGAGTTGAATTGCTGAGCCACCGGGAGATCAGGTTGGTTAAGGTGGACCGAGCGGAGGTGTTGAGCGAAACGATCGCCGAGCCTGCGCTTGGTCTCGCCGATGTAGAGATGTTGACACCTGGAACAGCGGATACAATAGATGAGGTTGGAGGAGGTGCAGGTGAACCTCTGCCTCACCTGGAAAGAATGTTTGGGCTTGGAATAGGATGAAGAGGAGTCCCAATGTTCCCCAATGTTGGTGGGATCCAGAACCAGGGGTGTGTGAGAAGGAACTCCAGATGCTGGTTTAAACCGAAGATAGAAACATAAAGCTCTAGTAACTCAGCGGGACAGGCAGCATCTCTGGAGAGAAGGAATGGGTGGCGTTTCGGGTTGAGACCCTTCTGACCCGAAACGTCATCCATTCCTTCTTTCCAGAGATGCTGCCTGTCCCGCTGAGTTACTCCAGCATTTTGTGTCTATCTCCAGAACCAGGGGGTCACACAGTTTAAGAATTAGGGGTGGGCCATTTAGGACTGAGATGAGGAAAAACTTTTTTCGCCCAGAGAGTTGTGAATCCGTGGAATTCTCTGCCACAGAAGGCAGTGGAGGCCAATTCACTGGATGTTTTCAAGAGAGAGTTAGATATTGCTCTTAGGGCTAACGGAATCAAGGGATATGGGGAGACTGCAGTTTTGGTCACACCGCTAATAAGAAAGTTGCCATTGAGCTGGAAAGAGAGCAGCGACGATTTACAATGATGTTGCCAGGACTCGAGGGCCTGGGCTTGATCCCTTCTATTGCAAGATGCTGAGTATGTGATCTTATGGAGGTGCATAAAATCTTGAGGCAGATAGATTGAATGCACAGTCTTTTACCCAGAGTAAGGAAGAGAGTTAATGGACAAGAATCTTTTAGTCATAGAGTCATAGAGTGACACAGTGTGGAAACAGGCCCTTCGGCCCAACTTGCCCACACCGGCCAACATGTCCCAGCTGCACTAGTCCCACCTGCCTGCGCTTGGTCCATATCCCTCCAAACCTGTCCTATCCATGTACCTGTCTAAATGCTTTTTAAACATTGGGATAGTCCCTGCCTCAACTACCTGGCAGTTTGTTCCATACAACCACCACCCTCTGTGTGAAAAAGTTACCCCTCCGATTCCTATTAAACCTTTTCCCCTTCACCTTGAACCTACTGTAAGTCATATGGTCCTCGATTCCCCTACTCTGGGCAAGAGATTCTGTGCATCTACCCGATCTATTCTTCTCATGAGTTTGTACACCTCTATCGGATCACCCCTCATCCTCCTGCGCTCCAAGGAATAGAGACCCAGCCTGCTCAACCTCTCCCTATAGCTCACACCCTCTAGTCATGGCAACATCCTCGTAAACTTTCTCTGAACCCTTTCCTGCATGACAATATCTTTCCTATGAACGTTACCCAGGGTAAGGGAATCAAAAGCTAGAGGATGTAAGATTAAGGTGAGAGGAGAAAGATTTGATAGGAACCTGAGGGATGTCGGTGGGTGTTTAGTTTTAGTTTAATTTAGAGATACAGCGCGGAAACAGGCCCTTCGGCCCAACGGGTCTTCGCCGACCAGCGATCCCCGCACATTAGAAGGATGAGAGGGGATCTTATCGAAACGTATAAGATTATTAAGGGGTTGGACACATTAGAGGCAGGAAACGTGTTCCCAATGTTGGGGGAGTCCAGAACAAGGGGCCACAGTTTAAGAATAAGTGGTAGGCCATTTAGAATTGAGATGAGGAAAAACTTTTTCAGTCAGAGAGTTGTGAATCTGTGGAATTCTCCGCCTCAGAAGGCAGTGGAGGCAAATTCTCTGAATGCATTCAAGAGAGAGCTAGATAGAGCTCTTAAGGATAGCAGAGTCAGGGGGTATGGGGAGAAGGCAGGAACGGGGTACTGATTGAGAATGATCAGCCATGATCACATTGAATGGCGGTGCTGGCTTGAAGGGCCGAATGGCCTCCTCCTGCACCTATTGTCTATTGTCTATTGTCTATTGAACCTGAGGGATGTCGGTGGGTGTTTAGTTTTAGTTTAATTTAGAGATACAGCGCGGAAACAGGCCCTTCGGCCCACCGGGTCCGCGCCGACCAGCGATCCCCGCACACTAACACTATCCTACACCCACTAGGGACAATTTTTACATTTACCAAGCCAATTTACCTACAAACCTGTACGTCTTTGGAGTGTGGAAGGAAACCGAAGATCCCGGAGGTCACGGGGAGAACATGCAAACTCCGTACAGACGGCGCCCGTAGTCAGGATCGGACCCGGGTGTCCGGCGCTGCATTCACTGTAAGGCAGCAACTCTACCGCTGCGCCACCGTGACCGAGAGTATGGAACAAGTGGTTGAGGCAGGCACTCTCACGACATGGAGAGTGCACAAGGGACCTGACTGATATCAAGGAGCGTTCTTCTCTGTCTCCATTTGTGGCTTCAGGTGCCTCTGTTAAGAAATGCACGTTAAGCCATTGTATGAAACCATAGCAATGCGAACCAGAAATCATTTCTGTCCTAATAACTTACCGATCCTGACACTGAGTGCTTTTGCATTATGATCACAAATTTATCAAACCAGTGGGGACTCTGCCAGTCATAAGCAATTTGACAATGGAAAGAAAATACACGGCACGGTGGCGCAGCGGTAGAGTTGCTGCCTCACAGCGCCAGAGACACGGGTTCGATCCTGACAACGGGCGCTGTCTGTACGGAGTTTGTACGTTCTCCCCGGGACCTGCGTGGGTTTTCTCAGAGATCTTCGGTTTCCTCCCACACTCCAAAGACGTACAGGTATGTAGGTTAATTGGCTGGGCAAATGTAAAAATTGTCCCTAGTGTGTGTAGGATAGTATTAATGTGCGGGGATCGCTGGGCGGCGCAGACCCGGGGAGAACGTACAAACTCCGTACAGACAGCGCCCGTTGTCTAAATCTAAAATCTACATGATCTCCCAAATTCTGCACTCAATACTCTTGACTGGAAGGCCGAAGGAGGAAGGAATTCTGGGCAAGAATATTCTGGGCTATTCTGGGCAAGAAACTCTGTGCATTTACCCAATTTCCCTCGTATTCCCTTGCGTTTCCCTTCCCTTGTATGACAATCACAATGTATTACAATGATACCTGGCACCAGTAGACACGGGTTTGATCCCGACCACGGGGGCTGTCTGTACGGAGCTTGTACATTCTCCCCGTGACCTACGGGAGACAAGATCGTCCTGTCAACGGAAGGTTAGAGGCCCCCCGACCGCTGGAGGACAAAGAATGGAGAGATTGAACTTATTTTTCGCCTTCCATCCCAGTGAGGAATGTGGGGGAGTCACTGTGGTGGATGTTCATGTTAAAATGCATTGTGTGTGTTCTGTTGCTTTTTATTGGTATGACTATATGGCAAATGACATTCCTTGTATGTTGCAAAACATACTAGGCTAATAAAGTATTATTGTGATAGTGACTGTGATTGGAAATTTTCCCTAGTGCGTGTAGCATTGTGTTAATGCGTGGGGATCGCTGGTCGGCGCGGACTCGGTGGGCCAAAGGGGCTGTTTCCGGGCTGTTTCTCTAAACTAAAAAAAACTAAACAGAGTGCTTGAGTAACTCAACGGGTCAGGCAGCATCTCTGGAGAACATGGATAGGTGGCGTTTCACAGAGTGCTGGAGTAACTCAGCGGGTCAGGCAGCATCTCTGGAGAACATGGATACGTGGCGTTTCGCAGAGTGCTGGAGTAACTCAGCGGGTCAGGCAGCATCTGTGGCGAACATGGATAGGTGACGTTTCACAGAGTGCTGGAGTAACTCAGCGGGTCAGTCAGCATCTCTGAAGAATATGGATCAGTGACGAATATTGAGAATATTGGGTCAGGACCCTTCTTCAAAAATTTAGACCACGGAACTAACTTTAAAATATTCTTGCGACTACAGGACATAAATGTTGTCTCTTTACGGCTTAATGGTCTGATTAAGGAAAATAAATAGTGATCATGTTATTTACTTGATGTAGGTACATATATTGGAGGGGTATTGACTGGAAAATTGACTCAGCAGGTCAGGCAGCATCTCTGGCGAATGTGGATAGGTGACGTTTCATGTTGCATAGAGACATAGAAACATAGCAACTAGGTGCAGGACAACCAATGTTCTCCAGTGATGTTGCCTGAGTTACTCCAGCACTTTGTGTCTTTTTTTGTAGTAAACCTGCACCTGCAGTTCCTTGTTTCTACATATCACAGAATCGGTTGGGAACAAGTCATATCCTGTGTCAATCTCCAGGACCCCCCCCCAACAGTTGTACAGGGCCCTAGTGAGGCCCTAGTGAGACCGCACCTGTGTGCAGTTTTGGTCTCCAAATTTGAGGAAGGATATTCTTGCTATTGAGGGCGTGCAGCGTAGGTTTACTAGGTTAATTCCCGGAATGGCGGGACTGTCGTATGTTGAAAGACTGGGGCGACTAGGCTTGTATACACTGGAATTTAGAAGGATGAGAGGGGATCTTATCGAAACATATAAGATTATTAAGGGGTTGGACACGTTAGAGGCAGGAAACATGTTCCCAATGTTGGGGGAGTCCAGAACCAGGGGCCACAGTTTAAGAATAAGGGGTAGGCCATTTAGAACGGAGATGAGGAAAAACTTTTTCATTCAGAGAGTTGTAAATCTGTGGAATTCTCTGCCTCAGAAGGCAGTGGAGGCCAATTCTCTGAATGCATTCAAGAGAGAGCTAGATAGAGCTCTTAAGGATAGCGGAGTCAGGGGGTATGGGGAGAAGGCAGGAACGGGGTACTGATTGAGAATGATCAGCCATGATCACATTGAATGGCGGTGCTGGCTCGAAGGGCCGAATGGCCTCCTCCTGCACCTATTGCCTATTGTCTATTGTCTATTGTCTATTGTCTATTGACCCCCCCTCCGAACTCACTCCCCATCTACCTGTATCGCTAACAATCACAATCCCCTCTCTCTCTCTCTCCCTATCTCCCCCACCCCAGTCATTGTTCTTGATTCACTGTGTAGTAAGGAACTGCAGACGCTGGTTTACACCGAAGATAGTCACAAAATGCTGGAGTAACTCAACGGGACAGGCAGCATCTCTGGAGAGAAGGAATGGGTGACGTTTCGGGTCGAGACCCTTCTTCAGACTGAGAGCCAGGGGAGAGGTAGACACAGAGATATGGAAGGGTGAGGTGTGGAAATGACAGATCAAAGCAGATGGTGATCAAGGGAATGTAGAATGGTTGATTGTTAGCTGAGGGAAAGGTGACCAAGAGGCACACAATCAGTAAAGTTAATCCGAAGGACAGTAGAACTAGTCGAAGAACTAGGGTGGGGGGGAGACGGAGAGAGTGGGAATGCAAGGGTTACTTGAAGTTTGAGAATTGACTGTTTGTATCACTCGTTATCACCCTCCCCACAGCCAACAATGGACCATTGTGGGCTCCATCGTTCCTTGATCATCGTTGCTGGCTTTGATTTGTCCTTCTGCATAGCTTTCATTCATTTGTTTCTTTGTACCTTTGCGCACCTCTCGTTCGCCTCTCCCCGACTCTCAGTCTGAAGAAGGGTCTCGACCAATCCTTCTCTCCAGAGATGCTGCCTGACCCGCTGAGTTACTCCAGCATTTTGTGCCTATCTTCGGTGTAAACCAGCATCTGCAGTTCTTTCCTGTGCATAAATATCCAGCATGTTGTTTCTCAATGCCCTCAGGTCATAAGGAGAATTAGGCCATTCGGCCCATCAAGTCTACTCTGCCATTCAATCTAATGGCCTTCTCCCATTTACCTCTGACACCTGTACTAATCAAGAATCTGTCTAAGTCTGCCTTAAAAATATCCACTGACTTGGCCTCCACAGCCTTCTGTGGCAAAGAATTCCACAGATTCACCACCCGTTTACTAAAGAATTTGCTCCTCATCTCCTTCCTAAAGAAACGTCCTTTAATTCTGAGGCTACGACCTCTAGTCCTAGACTCCCCCACTAGTGGAAACATCCTCTCCACAAGCCCCGCTGTAATTTTTGATAAGGAAACTATTCACACCGTGCTTTGATTTGATTTTTACAAGCTCGTTATAATGTGTTGCTGTTATGAAATTATGGATATGAAATTCGAGGCATAATTTGCACTTTGTTTGATTGCACTAGGTGTGACACAGGGAATAGTGTCATCCAAACTGCGACTGGCTAAAAGGCAAGATTTGTCAAAACATTTTAAATAAGTACGTCTCAATTTTGGTAAAAATTGTCTGTATTGAAAAATGCTGGATGCCAACTTTTGCTAATGTATTGAGTATAATTGTTTGGGAAAACATTGAATTCACATTTTAGTTTAGTTTCGTTTAGAGATACAGCGCGGAAACAGGACCTTTGGTCGGCGCCGACCAGTGATCCCTGTACACTCGTAGTATCCTACGCACACTAGGGACAGTTTACCGGGACAACACCGGCAACAAGGGACAATATCGAAGCCAATCAGCCCACAAACCTGTACGCCTTTGGAGTGTGGGAGAAAACCCACGCAGGTCACGGGAAGAACGTACAAACTGCGTACAGACGGCGCCCGTAGTCGGGATCGAATCCGGGTCTCTGGCGCTGTGAGGCAGCAACTCTACCGCTGCTCCACCTTGTGTGGGGAATTTGTAAATGTCATTTACTTCCATTGACATGGAGCATTAATGTGGGCACTTTGTCTTCAATAGACACAAGGACATTCTATGGATATTCTTGCTATTGTGGGCGTGCAGCGTAGGTTCACTAGGTTAATTCCCGGAATGGCGGGACTGTCATATGTTGAAAGACTGGAGCGACTAGGCTTGTATACATTGGAATTTAGAAGGATGAGAGGGAATCTTATCGAAACGTATAAGATTATTAAGGGGTTGGACACGTTAGAGGCAGGAAACATGTTCCCAATGTTGGGGGAGTACAGAACAAGGGGCCACAGTTTAAGAATAAGGGGTAGGCCATTTAGAACTGAGATGAGGAAAAACTTTTTCAGTCAGAGTGTTGTGAATCTGTGGAATTCTCTGCCTCAGAAGGCAGTTCTCTGAATGCATTCAAGAGAGAGCTAGATAGAGCTCTTAAGGATAGCGGAGTCAGGGGGTATGGGGAGAAGGCAGGAACGGGGTACTGATTGAGAATGATCAGCCATGATCACATTGAATGGCGGTGCTGGCTCGAAGGGCCGAATGGCCTCCTCCTGCACCTATTGTCTATTGTCTATTGTCTATTGGCACGGTGGTGCAGCGGTAGAGTTGCTGCCTCACAGCGCCAGAGACCCGGGTTTGATCCTGACTATGGGTGCTGTCTGTACGGATTTTGTACGTTCTCCCTGTTTTTTTTCTGGATGCTTCGGTTGCCTCCCACACTCCAAAGACACACAGGTTAATTGACCTTGGTAAAAATCGTAAAATTGTCCGTGTGCGTGCTGGATAGTGTTAGTGTGGATAGTGTTAGTCGCTGGTTGGCGTGGACTCGGTGGGCTGAATGAATGAATACGTTTATTGGCCAAGTATGTGATTGTACAAGGAATGTGTCATGTTGCAGTTGTAAAAGACGTTGGTGAGGCCACCTTTTGAGTGTTGTGTTCAGTTTCGGGCACCATGTTATAGGAAAGATCTTGATGGGCCTGTCTCTAAACTAAACAAAACTAAAAACATTGTGAATAAAAGATGAGTAAGCAGGTCTGGGCTTCCTTGGGAAAATGATAAACTGCGAGATAACTCGGGAAATGGCTGCAATAACTCATCAGCTGCCTCTGAAGCTTCAAAACAATTGAACCTTTCAAACAGCGGCAGATGTCAGTGTGTTAGCTCTGCCACAGTTCACAGTGGAACAGCATCCCTCTCCCCATCAGAACTGCCCCCTCCATCGACTCCTTTAAGTCCAGGCTCAAAACCTATTTCTACTCCCTAGCGTTTGAGGTTCATTGAGGAGGCGCTGTGAACTGTTTGCGTGCTACTGTATGTTTCATTTTTTTCCTTAGTACCTAATCAGATGTACAGCACTTTGGTCAACGTGGGTTGTTTTTAAATGTGCTATACAAATAAAATTGACTTGACTTGACATGAAAGTCCATCCGAGCAAGACATGGGGTGGAGATGGAATGAACAAGGGGAATACAATGCAAGTTTTAGTTTAGTTCAGTTTAGAGATACAGCGCGGAAACACGGCCCTTCGGCCCACCGAGTTCGCGCCGACCTGCGATCCCCGCACACTAACGCTATCCATTAACACTAATGCGCTATACAGAAAGGGCCAGAGCAGACTTTATCTGCTGAGGAGACTCAGGTCCTTTGGAGTGCAGGGGACACTCCTAAGCACCTTCTACAACACGGTGGTTGCATCGACCATTTTCTATGGAGTGGTCTGCTGGAGCAGCAGCATCTCAGCGGCGGAAGTGAAGAGACTCGACCAGCTGGTCAGGAAGGCCAGCTCTGTCCTGGGTTGCCCCCTCGACTCAGTACAGGCGGTGGGAGAGAGGAGGATGATAGCAAAGTTAACATCGCTGCTGGACAACGACTCCCACCCCATGCTGGACACTGTCACTGCACTGAGTAGCTCCTTCAGTGACAGACTCCTTCACCCCAAGTGCGTGAAGGAGAGATATAGGAGGTCCTTCCTTCCCGATGCTGTGAGACTGCACAACCAGCACTGCTCCCAACAGACCAGTCAACAGTAACAGCTAAGGAATACACAGTAAACTGATGACAATTTATCCTTGTCTTTACTTTTATTTATAATGAATGATTATACGAATGGATTTACGAAGGGGAAATCATCCTTGACAAATCTACTGGAATTCTTTGAGGATGTAACTAGGAAAATTGACAGGGGAGAGCCGGTGGATGTGGTGTACCTCGACTTTCAGGAAGCCTTCGACAAGGTCCCACATAGGAGATTAGTGGGCAAAATTAGAGCACATGGTATTGGGGGTAGGGTACTGACATGGATCGAAAATTGGTTGACAGACAGAAAGCAAAGAGTGGGGATAAATGGGTCCCTTTCGGAATGGCAGGCAGTGACCAGTGGGGTACTGCAAGGTTCGGTGCTGGGACCCCAGCTATTTACGATATACATTAATGACTTAGATGAAGGGATTAAAAGTACCATTAGCAAATTTGCAGATGATACTAAGCTGGGGAGTAGTGTGAATTGTGAGGAAGATGCAATAAGGCTGCAGGGTGACTTGGACAGGTTGTGTGAGTGGGCGGATACATGGCAGATGCAGTTTAATGTAGATAAGTGTGAGGTTATTCACTTTGGAAGTAAGAATAGAAAGGCAGATTATTATCTGAATGGTGTCAAGTTAGGAAGAGGGGATGTTCAACGAGATCTGGGTGTCCTAATGCATCAGTCACTGAAAGGAAGCATGCAGGTACAGCAGGTAGTGAAGAAAGCCAATGGAATGTTGGCCTTCATAACAAGAGGAGTTGAGTATAGGAGCAAAGAGGTCCTTCTACAGTTGTACCGGGCCCTGGTGAGACCGCACCTGGAGTACTGTGTGCAGTTTTGGTCTCCAAATTTGAGGAAGGATATTCTTGGTATTGAGGGCGTGCAGCGTAGGTTCACTAGGTTAATTCCCGGAATGGCGGGACTGTCGTATGTTGAAAGGCTGGAGCAATTAGGCTTGTATACACTGGAATTTAGAAGGATGAGGGGGGGATCTTATTGAAACATATAAGATAATTAGGGGATTGGACACATTAGAGGCAGGAAACATGTTCCCAATGTTGGGGGAGTCCAGAACAAGGGGCCACAGTTTAAGAATAAGGGGTAGGCCATTTAGAACGGAGATGAGGAAGAACTTTTTCAGTCAGAGAGTGGTGAAGGTGTGGAATTCTCTGCCTCAGAAGGCAGTGGAGGCCAGTTCGTTGGATGCTTTCAAGAGAGAGCTGGATAGAGCTCTTAAGGATAGCGGAGTGAGGGGGTATGGGGAGAAGGCAGGAACGGGGTACTGATTGAGAGTGATCAGCCATGATCGCATTGAATGGCGGTGCTGGCTCGAAGGGCTGAATGGCCTCCTGCTGCACCTATTGTCTATTGTCTATTGTCTATTATCTCTTGCTATCCACTTTGCTGCTGTAACATTGTAAATTTCCCCGGTGTGGGACGAATAAAGGAATATATTATTATTATTATTATTATTATTATTATTACTATTATCCTACACACACTACTAGGGACAATTTACAATTTATAACCAAGCCAATTATAGACAATAGACAATAGGTGCAGGAGTAGTCCATTCGGCCCTTCGAGCCAGCACCGCCATTCACTGTGATCATGGCTGATCATCCACAACTAACCTGCAAATCTGCACGTCGTTGGAGTGTGGGAGGAAACCGAAGATCTTGGAGAAAACCCACGCAGGTCACGGGGAGAACGTACAAACTCTGTACAGACAGCGCCCGTAGTCAGGATCGAACCCGGGGTCTATTGGCGCTGTATGACAGCAACTCTACCGCTGCGCCACCGTGATGTAGTATTGTAACACAATTGTAATACAGTGTCATTGTAATTGTCATACAGAGGAAGAGGAATGGAAAGGAATACGAGGGAAATTGGGTAAATGCACAGAGTCCCTTGCTCAGAGCAGCCCAGAATATTCTTGCCTGAAATTCCTTCCGCCTTTGTCCATCCAAGTCAAGTCAAGTCAATTTTATTTGTGTAGCACATTTAAAAATAACCCACGTTGACCAAAGTGCTGTACATCAGTTCAGGTACTAAGAAACGAACATACAATGGCACACAAACATAACAGCACATACATAAACAATTCACAGCGCCCCCTCAGAGGGCCTCAAATGCTAGGGAGTAGAAGTAGGTTTTGAGCCTGGACTTAAAGGAGTCGATGGAGGGGGCAGTTCTGATGGGGAGAGGGATGCTGTTCCACAGTCTAGGAGCTGCAACCGCAAAAGTCAAGAGTATTGAGTTTAGAAGTTGGGAGGTCATGTTGCAGTTGTAAAAGACGTTGGTGAGGCCACCTTTCGAGTATTTGTGTCCAGTTTTGGGCACCATTGTATAGGAAAAATGTTGTCAAGCTGGAAAGGGTGCAGAGAAGATTTACGAGGATGCCGCCAGGACTCGAGGCGTCTGAGCTACAGGGAGAGGTTGAGCAGGCTGGAACTCTATTCCCTGGTGTGCAGGAGGATGAGGGGTGATCTTATAGAGTCTCTTGGGGAGACACAAAACGCTAGAGTAACTCAGCGGGTCAGGCAGCATCTTGGGAGAGAAGGAATGGGTGACGTTTCGGGTCGAGACCCTTCTTCAGACTGAAGAAGGGTCTCGACCCGAAACGTGAATCTGAAGAAGGGTCTCGACCCGAAACGTCAGCCATTCCTTCTCTCCCGAGATGCTGCCTGACCCGCTGAGTTACTCCAGCATTTTGTGTCTACCTTCGATTTAAACCAGCGTCTGCATTTTTTTTCCCACCACATCCTTGTAGAGTCTCTTGCTCAGCATAGGATAATCAAAAACCAGAGGCCATAGGTTTAAGGTGCGGGGGGGGGAAATGTTTCTAGTAATCCTTTCTACACAAAGGATGGTGGATATATGGATCGAGCTGCCAAGGGAGGTAGTTGAGGCAGGGACTATTGTGATGTTTAAGAGGCAATTAGACAGGAACATGGGTAGGACATGGTTTTGAGGGATATGGACCAAACGCAGGCAGGTGGAACTAGTATAAATGGGACATGTTGGCTGTTGTAGGCAAGTTGGGCTGGAGGGGCTATTTCCACAATGTATGTCTCCATGACTCTCTGCACCCCATTAATACTTGAACATTGAGCATTGAACAAAGAGCAATGAGCATTGAACTGATTTGGTAAAAGCATTTATAAAGGTCAAGAGATCAAAGTTTACCATTGTAGACTCCCACTGCTCGTTGGACTATTGGACTAGTAAATGTTATCGATATAACCAGGAGAAGAGGCATTTATTCTGTGAACAATCGGAACCAGTGCAGTACTTGTATGACAGTGGAAGGTATCATGACTGTGGCAGATTTTTGTAACACGTTGAAAAGCAGCAGAACAAATCTCCAACAGTGGACCACAGTTTGCTTCTCGGATAGTTTAATTTAGTTTAGTTTAGTTTAGTTTAGTTTAGTTTAGAGACACAGCGCGGATAGTGGAGTCAGGGGGTATGGGGAGAAGGCAGGAACGGGGTACTGATTGAGAATGATCAGCCATGATCACATTGAATGGTGGTGCTGGCTCGAAGGGCCGAATGGCCTACTCCTGCACCTATTGTCTATTGTCTATTGTCTATAAAAGGCCCTTCGGCCCACCGAGTCCACACCGCCCAGCGATCCCCGCACACTAACACTATCCTACACACACTAGGGACAATTTTTACATTTACCAAGCCAATTAACCTACATACCTGCACGTCTTTGGAGTGTGGGAGGAAACCGAAGATCTCGTAGAAAACCCTTGCAGGTCACGGGGGGAACGTACAAACTCCGTACAGACAGCATCTGTAGTCGGGATCGAACCCGGGTCTCTGGCGCTGTGAGGCAGCAACTCAATCATGGCTGATCTATCTCTCCCTCTCAACTCCCTTCTCCTGCCTTCTCCCCATAACCCCTGACACCCGCACTAATCAAGAATCTATCTATCTCTGCCTTAAAAATGTCCATTGACTTGGCCTCCACAGCCTTCTGTGGCAATTAATTCCACAGATTCACCACCCTCTGACTGAAGAAATTCCTCCCCATCTCCTTTCTAATGGTGCATTCTTTTTTAGTTTAGTTTAGTTTAGAGATACAGCGCAGAAACAGGCCCTTCGGCCCACCGAGTCCGCGCCGACCAGCGATCTCCGCATATTAACACTATCCTACACACACTAGGGACAATTTTTACATTTACCAAGCCAATTAACCTACAAACCTGCACGTCTTTGGAGTGCGGGAGGAAACCGAAGATCTCGGAGAAAACCCACGCAGGTCACGGGGAGCACGTACAAACTCCATACAGACAGCACCCGTAGTCAGGATCGAACCCGGGTCACCGGCGCTGTGAGGCAGCAACTCTACCGCTGCGCCACCGTGCCGCCCGTCAAGGTACTTGAGATCATCGAGAGTCAAGAGAGAGTGAAGAGTGTTTTATTGTCATGTGTCCCAGATAGAACAATACAATTCTTACTTGCAGCAGCACAACAGAATATGTAAACATAATACAATGTAAACAACATAATAAACGAGAGAGAAAAAAAAACTTCTGTGTGTGTATATATTACACATACTCACAAATACATCTATATATAGTTGATAGATAGACACAAAAAGCTGAAGTAACTCAGTGGGACAGGCAGCATCTGTCAGACGGGCAGGAGATGCTGCCTGCCCTGCTGAGTTACTCCTGCTTTTTGTGTCCATCTCCGGTTTAAAGTAGCATCTGCAGTTCCTTCCTACATATACAGATCATTAAAAAAAATAATAGTGCAATAACATCAATCTGAAGAAGGGTCTCGACCCGAAACTGGAATTCTCTGCCTCAGAAGGCAATGGAGGCCAATTCTCTGAATGCATTCAAGAGAGAGCTAGATAGAGCTCTTAAGGATAGCGGAGTCAGGGGGTATGGGGAGAAGGCAGGAACGGGGTACTGATTGAGAATGATCAGCCATGATCACATTGAATGGTGGTGCTGGCTCGAAGGGCCGAATGGCCTACTCCTGCATCTATTGTCTATTGTCTATTGAAACTTCACCCATTCCTTCTCTCCAGAGATGCTGCCTGACCCGCTGAGTTACTCCAGCATTTTGTGATACCAATAATAACAGTACTAGTTTATGTAGTTCAGAGCTTATTTGGAGGTTGTAGTGTTTAACAGCCTGATGGCTGTAGGGAAGAACCTGTTCCTGAACCTGGACGTTACAGTTTTCAGGCTCCTGTACCTTCTTCCCGATGGCAGGGGTGTGGTCAGGGTGGTGTGTGGGTCTCTGATGATGCTGGCTGCCTTTACGAGGCAGCGACTCCAGTAAATCCCTTCGATGGTGGGCGGGGAGGTCAGAATCTGTGATGGGCCGGGCAGTGGTCACAACTTTTTGCAGTCTTCATCGCTGCTGGGCGTTCAAGTTGCCGAACCAGACCGTGATGCAACCAGTCAATATGCGCTCCACTGTACATCTGCAGAGGTTTAAGAGAACCCTCTCTGACATACCGAATCCACGTTATCTACTCAGGAAGTAGAGGCGAATATCTTGGGATGCAATAATTTCCAACATCCATTGATCTCGTTCACGTCTTTCTGCTGTCAATGTGTGTGTGCAGAGTGATCTATACGTCTGTTAAAAGATGACTTGAAGCAGGAAACGTCACACTAACTTTGCTATAAAAATCAGCCGGCTAATTTCTTGCTTAATTTGCCGATGTCTCTGCTTGTGCTCCTGGGTTCTGCACAGACGGAGCAGTTAATGTTCCCTCATCACCGTCCCTGACCCCGACGTTCACACGCTCTCCCACTATCCCACCCCCCCCCCCCCCCCTCTTCGCTCACCCCCTCCCCGTCCCCTCCCATCTACATCCCTCCCTCTGGCTTTACATTTCACTGCTCTATCAAGCCTCTTTTTTCCTCAAATGCAGGCAGGTGGGACTAGTGGAGCCGGGACATGTTGGCCGGTGCGGGCAAGTCGGGCCGAAGGGCCTGTTTCCACACTGTATGACTCTGTGACTCCACGACTATAACACTCTTTTGTCTCGGGCTTCTGAACTCTTCCATAAGCTAGGGTACTGTCTGATTCACCTCCACCCCATTGCGGACAGCGGACTTTGCTTATGGAACTGGAATGTTCGAGGAACAGCACCTCATAACAGAAGTTATATATATATATATATATATATATATATATATATATGTCTTCCCCCTGCTACAATCAGTCTGGAGAAGGGGGCCCACCCAAAACATCGTCTATCCATGATCTTCAGAGATAGATGTAGAAAAATATATACATATACATTATATATATATATATATATATATATATATATATATATATATATATATATATATATATACTAGTTTAAATCGAAGATAGACACAAAATGCTGGAGTATTGTCGACCATTCCTTCTCTCCAGAGATGCTGCCAGTCCCACCGAGTTACTCCAGCATTTTGTGTATATGTAACTTATTTTCGTTTATTATATTGTTTACAGAGTATTACCTTTACATACCAGTTGTGCTGCTGCAATACGACATGATAATAAAACACCCTTTGACTCTAGAAATATCTCGAATGTAGCCATGACTGATGGAAATGAAAGAGGCCGCAACATGGAACACTGAATCCATATATATATATATATATATATATATATGCGTTTGTGTGTGTGTGTATGTGTGTGTGGATATATGCACATACACACATACAGACACACAGGCAGACATACACACACACAGACAGACACACACACACACACACGTGTATATATATATATATGTGTGTGTGTGTGTGTACACACACATACATGCAGACACATAGACAGACACACACGCACACACACGTATGTATATATATATATATATATGTGTGCACAGACAGTCACAGACAGGCACACACATGTGCATGTATATATACACGTGTGTGTGTGTCTGTCTGTGTGTCTTCCAGCTTTCTCCCCCTTGCTACAATCAGTCTGGAGAGGGATCCCCACCCAAAACATCGTCTATCCATGTTCTTCAGAGATAGATATAGAAAAATATATACATATACATATCTAGGAAGGATTGCAGATGCTGGTTTACACCAAAGTTAGACACAAAAGTCCAGCACTTTGAGCCTCTATCTTCTTCCCTGTAACCTCAACTGCTCTGTGCATGTGTGTTGTAACCAGTTTCTTCACCTTGGAGTAGCGTCCTTCTGTTAAACAGATTGGTGTTCCCTCTAATTAATGTAGCTGTATTTGCATGACAGACTTAGACCAACTTCAGACAGCTCTGCGTTAGATTCATCCAAAATATATCCATATGGCCCATTTTCATCCCCTTCCCCTTTTGTCCTGCGTTACACAGGAGAGCAGTTAAATGCATCTGATCCATCAGAATGAAAGATTGCCCAAAAGCAAGAGACTAAAGGGCCTGTCCCAGTTACGCGATTTTTAAGGCGACTGCCGGCGACTGTCAAAGTCGTAGCAGATCGCCGAAATTTTCTTTTACCCGACGACAACGACCACGACAAAGACCACGACAATGACCACGACAATGACCACGACAATGACCATGACAATGACCACGACAATGACCACGACAATGACCACGACAATGACCACGACAATGACCACGACAATGACCACGACAATGACCACGACAATGACCATGACAATGCCGAGTCAGGTCGATACAAGTGACTTTTTTTGTGAAACTAGCACCTGGCTAAGAGATTACACCATCTTCGGAAACATCGCGAGATCCCCACGCTCACCTGACCGTCAAACTGTCGCCTCCAATCTACCTGTCAAATGTCCTGACGGTAAATAAATTGGTTAAACAAAACTATCTTCCGGTATCTTCAAATGCCATTTCTTAATTTAATATTACGTGCTTCTAAATGCATCTGCGACAACCTAGCAAACCTGGGGACAGCGTGCGACAGACAGCGCCCGCAATAAGCAACGATACTTGGCGACAAGCCAGCTGTCGCCGAGAAATTTCTATCTGGAAAATGTTTCCGCGACGCACCGAGATCGGCTACGATTCATTGAGGACTCCTCACGATCATGCCCGCGACACCTCGGCGAACATTCGGCGACAGACTAGTCACCGGCAGTCGCCTAAGTAGGACTGACCCTTAAATCTTTAGACGCTGCACGACCCATTCATGCTCCTTTAATACGATCCCTTACGCACTAAACTCTCAGGCGGGGATGTTTAATGTGGACTAAAACTAATCCTAATTTGATTTTTTTTTTGCAAATGGCAAAGATTTGCTTACTGCTAGCACAGATAAGCTCATTTAAAAAAAAAAGTCTTAGTGAGGAAGTGAAAAATGTCATTCTCGGTTAAATCTGTTCCAGCTTAGATTTTAATTTTGCTTGAATATTGTACAATAATAAAAATTGAAATTTGTGTGTAAAAATAAATAAATTTGGAAACGCTTCCAATTTGTTAAATAATGAAACAAGCTCACACATCCGAAACAAACATCATTGTCCGATATATTTTTATTGTTTTATTGCGATGATTGGACTCAATCATTTGGCTTCCCTCACGAGCGGGGGAGGTGTACATTTGAACTGACTATGTAAAATAAATTTGTGTTTGAAGTTTCTTTCAGGCCAAAGTGAATTTAATATGTGAAATTCTGCCGTTCCAACTTTGGCTGATGCTTGAATGATTATGACTAATGAGGTCTCTGACAGAGGAATCAAAGCCCTGTTTAGAACATAATTATGTACTTCCACACTTATCCGGGAGATTAGGGTTAAATCAATTCCCATGCCTTGTAGCTTGCCTGCTATCTACTGCGTTGCCATGACACCATTCACTAATTCCTTCAGTGTGAATGGACTAAAGGCTTCCGGACTGCACGGTGGCGCAGCGGTAGAGTCGCTGCCTCACGGCGCTGGAGGCCCAGGTTCGATCCTGACCACGGGTGCTGTCAGTACGGAGTTTGTACCTTCTCACCGTGACCGCGTGGGTTTTCTCTGGGCGCTCTGGTTTCCTCCCACCTTCCAAAGACATGCAAGTTTGTAGGTTAACTAGCTTCGGTAAAAGTTGTAACTTGTCCCTAGTGTGTAGGATAGTGCTGGTGTACGGATAGTGCTTGATCGCTGGTCGGCCTGGACTCGGCCGGCCGAAGGGCCTGTTTCCGCGCTGTATCTCTAAACTAAACGAAACTAAATTTATGAGTGCACATCTCAATCGTGCCCAAAATGTCACCAAAGCCTTAATTGCATTGATTAATCCCCAGACTCCACTTGACACCTACCTTAAACACCAAGTAACCTGTCCGAAGAAGGTTCTGAAGAAGGGTCCCAGCATGAAACATCAGCCAGCCTTTTCCTCCAGAGATGCTGCCTGACCCGTTTCAATGAGATGAGGAAAAACTTTTTCAGTCAGAGAGTTGTGAATCTGTGAAATTCTCTGCCCCAGAAGGCAGTGGAGGCCAATTCTTTGAATGCATTCAAGAGAGAGCTAGATAGAGCTCTTAAGGATAGCGGAGTCAGGGGGTATGGGGAGAAGGCAGGAACGGGGTACTGATTGAGAATGATCAGCCATGATCACATTGAATGGCGGTGCTGGCTCGAAGGGCCGAATGGCCTCCTCCTGCACCTATTGTCTATTGTCTATAATGCTGCACTTTGCTTCTATCTTTTAAATGCTGTTATAGTACTTGCCTCAACGACCTCCTCTGGCAGTTCATTCCATACACCCCACCACCCTCTGAGTGAAAAAAGTTGCTCCTAAGGATCCTATTAAATCTTGTCCCTGTCATCTTAAACATCTGTCATCTTGTTTTTGATTTTGCTGCCCTGGGTAAAAGCATTTTGATCCCCCTACACAGGGTGTGAGCTGTAGGGAGAGGTTGAGCAGGCTGGGTCTCTATTCCATGGAGCGCAGGAGGATGAGGGGAGATCTTATAGAGGTGTACAAAATCATGAGAGGAATAGATCGGGTGGACTCACAGAGTCTTTTACCCAGAGTAGGGGAATCGAGGACCAGAGGACATAAGTTCAAGGTGAAGGGGAAAAGATTTAATAGGAATCCGAGGGGTAACTTTTTCACACAGTGTATGGAACAAGCTGCCAGAGGAGGTAGTTGAGCCTGGGACTATCCCAATGTTTAAGAAGCAGCTGGGCAGGTACATGGATAGGACAGGTTTGGAGGGATATGGACCAAGCGCAGGCAAGTGGAACTAGTGTAGCTGGAACATGTTGGCCGGTGTGGGCGAGTTGGGCCGAAGGGCCTGTTTCCACACCGTATCACTCTATGAACCTATGACTCTATGACTGACTAAATTATTTGATTCTCTTGAACTTATTATTCGTTACTTTTCTCCATTTTATAAGGAGATAACTCGTTGAGGATAAATATTATTTGTAGAAGAGTCCCGACCCAAAACATTGTCTGCCCATTCACTCCCGTTTGATATCTGAGTTAAACATAGAAACATAGAAAATAGGTGCAGGAGAAGGCCATTCGGCCCTTCGAGCCTGCACCGCCATTCAATATGATCATGGCTGATCATCCACCTCAGTAACCTGTACCTGCCTTCTCTCCATACCCCCTGATCCCTTTAGCCACAAGGGCCACATCTAACTCCCTCTTAAATATAGCCAATGAACTGGCCTCAACTACCTTCTGTGGCAGAGAATTCCACAGATTCACCACTTTCTGTGTGAAAAAAAAAAGTTCATGTTCATTAATTCTTGGAGCATAATTAGGCCATTTGGCCATCGAGCCTACTCCATCCTTCAATCATGGCTGATCGATCTTTCCTTCTCACCCCCATTCTAGCCCGTCAGCCCTGATCTTTTGTTAAGTACATGGAAATCTGCAAGTTATCAGGAAAGATGGAGGTCATTTAAAATTGGAGTCCTCTCTGTCCTGGACCTCCTCCATTGTCAGAGTGAAGCCTGGAGGAATGGAGGTAGACACAAAATGCTGGAGCAACTCAGCGGGTCAGGCAGCATCTCGGGAGAGAAAGAATGGGTGACGCTTTGGGTCGAGACCCTTCTTCAGACCTGAAACGTCACCCATTCTTTCTCTCCCGAGATGCTGCCTGACCCGCTGAGTTACTCCAGCATTTTGTGTCTATCTTCGATTTTAACCAGCATCTGCAGTTTTTTTTCCTACTTACTTGGAGGAACAGCACTTTATATTTTCCTTGGGCAGCTTACAACCCAGCGGTATTAATATTGATTTCTCTAACTTCAAGTAAGTCTTGCATCCCCTCTCTTTCCTTCCCTCTCCCACCCAAGTCGTTATACTAGCTTCAGTCATCTTGTTGAGTCTCATTGTCCGTAACTCGTTTAGATTTTTAGATTTTTTAGATTTAGAGATACAGCGCGGAAACAGGCCCTTCGGCCCACCGAGTCCGTGCCGCCCAGCGATCCCCGCACATTAACACTATCCTACACACACTAGGGACAATTTTTTACATATTAGCCAGTCAATTAACCTACAGACCTGTACGTCTTTGGAGTGTGGGAGGACACCGAAGATCTCGGAGAAAACCCACGCAGCTCACGGGGAGAACGTACAAACTCCGTACAGACGACGCCCGTAGTCAGGATCGAACCTGAGTCTCCGGCGCTGCATTCGCTGTAAGGCAGCAACTCTACCGCTGCGCCACCGTGCCGCCCACAGCTAACGATGGCCTGTCTCCTTTATCATCATTATTTTTTGCTCATCTTTCATTCACTTGTTCTATATCTCTCTCGTTTCCATTTCCCCCGACTCTCAGCCTGAAGAAGGGTCTCGACCCGAAACGTCGCCCATTCCTTCTCTCCAGAGATGCTGCCTGTCCCGCTGAGTTACTCCAACTTTTTTGTGTGTCTGCAGTTGATTCCCACGCGTTTAAAACTCCACATCTGAAGCACCACTTTGACGGAGCGAATATGCACAATAGCCTTTTCCGAAAATGCGTTTTAATGAGGAGTTAACTGGGCTGTTTCTCGGAGCTGTTCTGCAACATACACTTTAGCACCTGCACTGTGTGTCAACCAGTGAAAGAACAGAAACACATATCCTGACACTCAACAGCAAAGGCTGCAATTAAGAGCAAGTAAAACCGCTGATTACTATTCAGGAGGCCAGGCAGCTGTGTCGTGCAGGGTACTTGTGAAAGAAACTGGTTTGGAGTGTGAAGCAAAGCCCGCTGAACAATGAGATCAACTCACTGCTGTCTCGGTAATTTCCCAGCACACATAATCAATGACTTGTCAATAGACAATAGACAATAAACAGTAGGTGCAGGAGGAGGCCATTCGGCACTTCGAGCCAGCACCGCCATTCAATGTGATCATGGCTGATCATTTTCAATCAGTACCCCGTTCCTGCCTTCTCCCCATACCCCCTGACTCCGCTATCCTTAAGAGCTCTATCCAGCTCTCTATTGAATGCATTCAGAGCATTGGCCTCCACTGCCTTCTGAGGCAGAGAATTCCACAGATTCACCACTCTCTGACTGAAAAAGTTTTTCCTCATCTCAGTTCTAAATGGCCTACCCCTTATTCTTAAACTGTGTGGCCCCTGGTTCTGGACTCCCTCAACATTGGGAACATGTTTCCTGCCTCTAACGTGTCCAACCCCTTAATAATCTTATACGTTTCGATAAGATCCCCTCTCATCCTTCTAAATTCCAGTGTATACAAGCCTAGTCGCTCCAGTCTTTCAACATACGACAGTCCCGCCATTCCGGGAATTAACCTAGTAAACCTACGCTGCACGCCCTCAATAGCAAGAATATCCTTCCTCAGTCATTCCTTCTTCCCCCTGCTCCGTGCTAGGGATGTAACGCTGAGACTCGACAAGGCGCTGGTCAGGCCGCATTTGGAGTATTGTGAGCAATTCTGGGCCCCGTATCTGAGGAAGGATGAGCTGGCTCTGGAGAGGAGGTTTACGAGAACGATGCCAGGAATGAGTGGGTTAACACACGATGAGCGTTTGACGGCACTGAGCCTGTACTTGTTGGCGTTTAGAAGGATGAGGGGGGGGACCTTATCGAAACGTACCCGAATAGTGAAAGGCCCGGATATAGTGGATGTGGAGAGGATGTTTCCACTAGCGGGAGAGTCGAGGACCAGAGGTCACAGCCTCAGAATAAAAGGACATAGCTTTAGAAAGGAAATGAGGTGGAATTTCTTTAGTCAGAGGGTGGTGAATCTGTGGATTTCATTGCCACAGAAGGCTGGGGAGGCCAAGTCAGTGGATATTTTTAAGGCAGAGATAGATAAATTCTTGATTAGTACGGGTGTCAGAGGTTATGGGGAGCAGGCAGGAGAATGGGGTTAGGAGGGAGAGATAGATCAGCCATGATTGAATGGCGGAGTAGACTTGACTTTGACCGAATGGCATAATTCTGCTTCTATCACTTATGAACTTATAAACGTCTGTCTGGCAGAAGGTGCCGAAGCTTGAAAGCGCGCACCACTAGTCTCAGGAACAGCTTCTCCCCCGCTGTTATCAGGCTTCTGAACGGCCCTTCCATAAGCTAGGGTGCTGACTGATTCACCTCTTCCCCATTGCGGACATTGGACTTTGTCTCTGGAACTGGTGCGCTACAATGCTGAGAACTATATTCTGAACTCTGTATCTTCCCCTTTGCTCTACCTATTGTACTTGAGTTTGGACTAGATGGTATTATCTGATCTGTTTGAATGGCTTGCTAAACAAAGTATCTCACTGTATCTCAGTACATGTAACAATAAGGTTGTTAGGGGTTATGGGGAGAAGGCAGGAGAATGTGGTTAGGAGGGAGAGATAGACCAGTCATGTTTGAATGGCGGAGTAGACTAGATGGGCCGAAAGGCCTAATTCGGCTCCTATCACTTATGAACTTATGAACAATACTAAACTCAAACCGGAACCCAATTTACAGTTGAAGCCACAACTAGCCCAGTCACTATTTCAAACTGCACCATCTTATTCAGCAAATATGCATTTGGGAAAATAAATAACAGGTGTTGGCTTAAAACCTTGTAAGAAACAGAGGTGCCAATTAAAAAAAATCTTCATGTGGTTATCAACCAAAATCTATTTTGTTGTAAGACACAAAATGCTGGAGTAACTCAGCGGGTCAGGCAGCATCTCTGGAGAGAAGGAATGGGTGACGTTTCGGGTCGAGACCCTTCTTCAGACTGAGAGTCAGAGGAAAGGGAAACGAGAGATAAAGATGGTGATGCAACCAACACAGTCAGCAATGGATCATTGTGGGCTCCACCTTTCCTTGATTTTTCTTCCCTTACTTACTTTGTTGCATATCTTTCATTCATTTGTTCTTTATCTCTCTACATCACCGTCTGTATCTGTCGACATCTGATTCTGTTCTCGGACTCTTTGACATCTGAAGTAAGGAGAAATGTCTCCACCTGCAGAAAGAAAATACTCAGTTATAACAAGGAACTGCAGATGCTGGTTTAACAAAACAAGATACAAAGTGCTGGAGTAACTCAGACGGACAGGCAGCATCTCTGGAGAACATGGACGGGTGACATTTTGGGTCGAAATTCTTCTTCAGACTCGTTGTGTTGTCCATTGAAGGTGGGAATTTAGACAATAGACAATAGGTGCAGGAGGAGGCCATTCGGCCCTTCGAACCAGCACCATCATTCAATGTGATCATGGCTGATCATTCTCAATCAGTACCCCGTTCCTGCCTTCTCCCCATACCCCCTGGCTCCGCTATCCTTAAGAGCTCTATCTATATCTCTCTTGAATGCATTCAGAGAGTTGGCCTCCACTGCCTTCTGGGGCAGAGAATTCCACAGATTTACAACTCTCTGACCGAAAAGGTTTTTCCTCATCTCCGTTCTAAATGGCCTACTCCTTATTCTGAAACTTTGGCCCCTGGTTCTGGACTCCCCCAACATTGGGAACATGTTTCCTGCCTCAAACGTGTCCAACCCCTTAATTGTTTCGATAAGATCCCCTCTCATCCTTCTAAATTCCAGTGTATACAAGTCCTTCTAAATTCCAGTGTATACAATTTGTGGAATTCTCTGCCACAGAGGGCAGTGGAGGCCAATTCACTGGATGAATTTAAAAGAGAGTTAGATAGAGCTCTCAGGGCTAGTGGAATCAAGGGATATGGGGAGAAGGCAGGCACGGGGTACTGATTGAGAATGATCAGCCATGATCACAATGAATGGCGGTGCTGGCTCGAAGGGCCAAATGGCCTCCTCCTGCACCTATTTTCTATGTTTCTGTTTCTAAGGGTCCCAACCCAAATGATCATTTGTCCATTGCCTCCACAGATGCCGCCTGACCCACTGAGTTCCTCCAGCCACTTTGTGTCTTACTCAAGGTCCCAGCACCTGCAGTTCCTTGCCTCTCCATTCTTTATGTATAAAATGAAATCTAATCTTTGGCAGAATGATCCCTGACTCAGCTGAAGGGAAAGATAAATGAACGCACCCTAGAGTATTATGATCTATCTTACTATTGATATCTAGAAGAGCTGCCTGTTTAGACGAGGCTCCTGTCTGATTAACTGCAATCCTCCTTGGGATTTTGATCTCATATTGGACGTGTTGACGGGCGCCGCGGGAAGGTCTGAAATCACCATGTTAAAGAACTAAGCGCTAGATAATTCCCCTGCCTTTAGCGATTGTTTAAAAGAAAAGGTTTGTATCACAGCATCTCGGCCTAGCCTCCAGTTTGTATAGAGACGACGAGAGGGAATGAAATCTCGTAAAGACCTAGGAATAACGCTGGCAGGAATGACCAAATACATCATCCTCAGCAAGCTGTTAAATATTTATGAAAACCCATTAAAATCGCATGCAAAATGAAGTGGAAAAATATTATGTACAACCGTTCCAAACTGGAAGCTCCTGGGCGAATTTTTTTTTTTCCAGGCATTTTGAAAAGTTATTTCATTTTTGTACAGAGTCGTAGAGTGCCTCGGTGTGGAAACAGGCCCTTCCGTCCAACCTACCCACACCGGCCAACATGTCCCATCTACACTAGTCTCACCCGCCCGCAATTGGTCCACATCATCTCCAAACCTGTCCTATCCGAAGAAGGGTCTCGACCCAAAACGTCATCCATTCCTTCTCTTCCGAGATGCTGCCTGACCTGCTGAGTTACTCCAGCATTTTGTGAATAAATACCTTTGATTTGTACCAGCATCTGCAGTTATTTTCTTATACTATATGTCCTATCCATGTACCTGTCTACCTGTTAGGATAGTCCCTGCCTCAACTACCTCCTCCGGCAGCTCGTTCCATACACCCACCACACTTTGTGTGAAAAAGTTACCCCTTAGATACCTATTAAATGGGTGAGAAAGTGGAATAACTTGGAACTAGTCTGGATGGAAGATCGGTGGTCAGCATGGACCTGGTGGGCTGAAGGGCGTGTTTCCATGCTGTATCTTTCAGTTCAATTCAATTCAATTCAACCAACCAAGGAAAATGGTGCAAGCAGATTTATTTCCCGAAAGGTTGGATAAATATAGCTGTCAGATTAGGTTTTATGAAGGATTGGATGAAGCTGACAGTATCTGTTCCAAACTATATCAGTCAAAGGGAGCAAATTTCATTTTCATTTTTAGCTGATTATTGATGACAAAGCTGGGTAACATAGAAGTGGTGTGAAAGGGTGGTCGATGGTCAGTGGGGACTCAGTTGGCTGAAGGGCGCTGTATCTCCGCACGACACGAGATACTCTATGAGAGCAGGTGCTTCGACCCACCGAGTCCGTGCCGACCAACACTCACCCATTGACGCTCGCTCTACGTTGACCCAGTTTTGCATCCTAGACATTGGGGAGCAATTTACAGCAGCCGATTAAACCTACGAGCCCACACGCTAAGTTTAGTTTAGTTTAGAGATACAGTGCAGAAACAGGCCCTTCGGCCCACCGGACCCGCGCCGACCAGCGATCCACGCACACCAACACTATCCTACACCCACTAGGGACAATTTTTACATTTACCAAGCCAATTAACCTACAAACCTGCACGTCTTTGGAGTGTGGGAGGAAACCGAAGATCTCGGAGAAAACCCACGCAGGTCACGGGGAGAACGTACAAACTCCTTACAGACAGCACCCGCAGTCGGGATTGAACCCGGGTCTCCGGCGCTGCATTCGCTGTAAGGCAACAACTCTACCGCTGTGCCACCGTGACCGCTCACGTCATTGGGATGTGGGGGGGGAACCGGAGCGCCTGGAGAAAAAACCACGCGGTCTCAGGGAGAACGTGCACGGTGGCGCAGCGGTAGGGTTGATCCCTTACTGCGCTTGCAGCGCCGAAGACCCGGTTCAGTCCCGACTACGGGTGCTGTCTGTACGGAGTTTGTACGTTCTCCCCGTGACCTGCGTGAGATCTTTGGTCTCCTCCCACACTCCAAAGACGTGCAGGTTTGCAGGTTAATTGGCCTGGGTATGCATGCTTGGTATAATTGTAAATTGTCCCTAGTGGGTGTGTAGGATAGTGTTACTGCGCGGGGATCGCTGGTCGGCGCGGACTCGGTGGGCCGAAGGGCCTGCTTCCGCGATGTATCTCTAAACTAAACTAAACTAAGAGGCTAGTTCGCCATTCAATCATGGCTGATCTATCTCTCCCTCTCAATCCCATTCTCCTGTCTTCTCCCCGTAACCCCTGACATCCTATCTATCTGTGCTTAAGAAATATCCATTGACTTGGCCTCCACAGCCTTCTGGTGCTCCTTTGTTCTGCCCCCTCCCTTCCCCCACACTTTCCCACACGCTTGCTCCTCGCCTGTTCTTCCCCCCACCCTCCCCTCATGGTGGCCCCTCCACATTGGGGCCCACTTGTTTATTGTTACGGTTTTACGGTTCCCCCAGAAGGTTGAGTTAAGAGCACAGTAATTTATAGTCAGGCCTATGGTAAATAGGTTGGTCTCACTAGAGCTCTGCTCAAATGCAGTTCTATAGGAAATCAATGAGACTTACGCTGGGTGATACATCCTCTGACTTATTGCTGTGCTTAGGATTTATTATTAATGCTGAGCAGTTGGCATTTTCTTTCTGAAGATGCGTCCATTAATTCATTGATTAGATCGACCTATAGATCCACTTCTCATGCCAACATGATGGATGTTGTTTTGTTCATGAGCTCGTTTGAAACCGGAGATAGTTACTCAGTTGGCAGCACCATTGCGTCTCACAAAGCACCACACCACGTGCTGTCTGTACGGAGTTTGCACGTTCTCCCCGTGACCTGCGTGGGTTTTCTCCAGGTGCTCCGGTTTCCTCCCACACCCCAAAGGCGTGCAGGTTTGTAGGTCAATTGGCTTTGGTAAAATTGTAAAATTGCCCCGAGCGTACGTAGAAACGTAGAAATATAGAAAATAGGTGCAGGAGGAGGCCATTCGGCCCTTCGAGCCAGCACCGCCATTCATTGTGATCATGGCTGATCATCCACAATCAATAACCCGTGCCTGCCTTGCCCCCATATCTCTTGATCACACTAGCCCCTAGAGCTCTATCTAACTCTCTCTTAAATCCATCCAGTAATTTGGCCTCCACTGCCCTCTGTGGCAGAGAATTCCACAAATTCACAGCTCTCTGGGTGAAAAAGGTTCCTTCTCTCCACAGTTAGGATCGTGTTTATGTGCGGGTATCGCTGGTCGGCGCGGACTCGGTGGGCCGAAGGGCCTGTTTCCGCACTGTATCTCTAAACTAAACTAAACTTATTGGGATTGATATAGTGACAATTAACAAGAGGGTCACAGCTACAAAGGAGACAAATAGAGAACCCATTTAAATTGCGATAACAGTTAATTAAAGGACAATCCGACTAATAGATGTTGATGGATGGATCACATAACAGGAGAGGAGAGATGGGAGAGAAAGCACACAAACAAATTAGGGATGTTAGTAAATCGTATGTGGTAGTAATCAGGGGGGATTTCAACAATCTTGAGACAAAGAGATGATTTAGTTTAGTTTAGTTTAGAGATACAGCGCGGAAACAGGCCACTCGGCCCACCGAGTCCGCACCGACCAGCGATCCCCGCACATTAACACTATCCTACACACACTAGGGACAATTTACAATGACACCAAGCCAATTAACCTACAAACCCGTACGTCTTTGGAGTGTGGGAGGAAAGCGGAGATCCCGGAGAAAACCCACGCAGGTCACGGGGAGAACGTACAAACTCTGTACAGACAGCGCCCGTAGTTGGGTTTGAACCCGGGTCTCTGGCGCTGTGAGGCAGCGACTCTACCGCTGCGCCACCGTGTTCATTACGTTTTCCCCCCGTGTTTAAATAGGACCGATCATTTCAGAAATGTGGCCAGACTTCGACGTTATTGACCCAAGTTTAATTCTCACTTGGAAAGAACAATGGAGGTCCTGGTTTTGGGGGACCGCCGTGAGGTGGGGGGGGGAGGAACAATGGACAATGGGGACCCGGGGTGGGGGGACCGCTGTTGGGGGACGACGACAATGGGCAATGGAGACCCGGGGTGGGGGGTCTGCTGTTGGGGGTGGACAATGGACAATGGGGACCCGGGGTGGAGGGACCGCTGTTGGGGGGGGGGGACAACAATGGGCAATGGGGACCCAGTGTGGGGGGGACCGCTGTTGGGGGACGGGACGGACAATGGACAATGGGGACCCGGGGTGGGGGGACCGCTGTTGGGGGGGGACAATGGACAATGGGGACCCGGGGTGGGGGGACCGTAGTGGGTGGGGGGGGACAATGGACAATGGGGACCTGGCGTGGGGGGACCGCTGTTGGGGACGGGACGGACAATGGACAATGGGGACCCGGGGTGGGGGGACCGCTGTTGGGGGGGGACAATGGACAATGGGGACCCGGGGTGGGGGGACCGTAGTGGGTGGGGGGGGGACAATGGACAATGGGGACCTGGCGTGGGGGGACCGCTGTTGGGGGGGACGACAATGGACAATGGGGACCCGGGGTGGGGGGACCGCTGTTGGGGGGGGACAATGGACAATGGGGACCTGGCGTGGGGGGGACAAAGGAGGGGCTGGCGTGCTTTGTAACTTTGCCAGCGCCCGTAGTTGGCCGCTATTTGTATACATTGGATACGCAAGCAAAGAATTTCACTTGTGCCTTGTCACATGTGACAATAACACATTCCAAATTCAGACTGCGAGCTTACAAACACTTGGCCAATTCAATATCGGTTTCTCTAACTTCAAGTAACTCCTCCATCCCCTCTCTCTCTCTCCGTCCCTCCCCCTCCCAAGCCGCACCAGCTTCAAAGCCGTCTTGATGAGTCTCATTGTCTGTAACCCGTTTTCACCTAGAGCACAGCTAACAATGGCCTGTTTCCTTTATCACCGTTACTTTTTTGCCATATCTTTGTTGTGTGTCTCTCTACATCGCCGACTGCATCTCTCGTTCCCCTCTCCCCTGACTCTCAGTCTGAAGAAGGGTCTGGACCAGAAACGTCACCCGTTCCTTCTCTCCAGAGATGCTGCCTGCCCCGCTGAGTTACTCCAGCTTTTTTGTGTCTATCTTTAGCAATTCATCCAATGTGTTTAACCTTTCTGGCAATGAGGTGCCTCGGTTCCTATTCTGACTGATAGAGAAACAGAATATTGGCTGAAACTAGAAGCAAGGTTACGGGGAATGACACAGGTCTGTTGTTATGGTTACTTTGGATGCACCGATCTTTAAAGAACAGCTGAAATACATTGATTGCTTTTGTGCTGTCTCAGTTTTGTTAGATTTTCCTTCCAATCTAGCCTTAAAATAAATAGATGATTACATTTCACTAAGTGCCTTTGAGCGTCTAATGCAGGGGCATAAAACATCTCGAGGAAATAATGAAACCCATTGTAAATACTGACAGAATTAGTGTGTCTCTATTGAGATAAATGGTTCCATGTTGTAAGAAACATTACAGCGTCTAAACGTTTGTCTTTACTGTGCAAAATGGTACATTGAGGGAGATTTGCAAGTTTGACCTCTTAAGGGAGCTACAGTAGATTTTTTATGCAAATAGGCTCACAAGTTCAGAAGGGATAGGAGCAGAACTAGGCCATTTGGCCCATCAAGTCAAATGGCCTAACGTTACATGACAATATCTTTCCCATGTTATAGGAAAGATATTGTCAAGCTTGAAAGGGTTCAGAAAAGATTTACGAGGATGTTGCCAGGACTAGAGGGTGTGAGCTGTCGGGAGAGGTTGAGTATCATATCATATCATATATATACAGCGCGGAAACAGGCCTTTTCGGCCCACCAAGTCCGTGCCGCCCAGCGATCCCCGCACACTAACAGTATTAACACTATCCTACACCCACTAGGGACAATTTTTACATTTACCCAGCCAATTAACCTACATACCTGTACGTCTTTGGAGTGTGGGAGGAAACCGAAGATCTCGGAGAAAACCCACGCAGGTCACGGGGAGAACGTACAAACTCCTTACAGTACAGCACCCGTAGTCAGGATCGAACCTGAGTCTCCGGCGCTGCATTCGCTGTAAAGCAGCAACTCTACCGCTGCGCTACCGTGCCGCCCTGTAGGCTGGGTCTCTATTCCTTGGAACGCAGGAGGATGAGGGGAGATCTTATAGAGGTGCACAAATCATGAGAGGAATAGATCGGGTAGATGCACAGAGTCTCTTGCCCAGAGTAGGGGAACCGAGGACCAGAGGACATAGGTTCAAGGTGAAGAGGAAAAGATTTATTAGGAATCCGAGGGGTAGCTTTTTCACACAGAGGGTGGTGGGTGTATGGAACGAGCTGCCAGAGGAGGTAGTTGAGGCTGGGACTATCCCATTGTTCAAGAAACAGTTGGACAGGTACATGGATAGGACAGGTTTGGAGGGTTATGGACCAAGTGCAGACAGGTGGGACTAGGGTAGCTGGGACATTGTTGGCCGGTGTGGGCGAGTTGGGCCTAAGGGCCTGTTTCCACACTGTATCACTCTATGACTCTAAGTCTACTCCGCCATTCAATGCACAAAAATCTGGAGTAACTCAGCAGGGACAGGCAGCATCTCTGGAGAGAAAGAATGGGTGACGTTTTGGGGTCGAGACCCTTCTTCAGACTCCAGCTCCGGTTCCGGACGTCCCAGTTCGGAGCCAACCCAGATTACAGGTCGATCTGCTGACAGTCGATCTGCAGTGGGTTTCTGCAACAGTTCTCCGTCCGTGCCCTTGCGTTCTGCGCTGGTTGCGATGCGCTGAATCCCCGCTCACCGGGCCTCACTCACCCACACCTACAACTGGGTCTGACGGAGGGCCTCGACCCGAAACGTCACCCATTCCTTGTCTCCAGAGATGCTGCCTGTCCCGCTGAGTTATTCCAGATTTTTGCGTCTATCTTCGGTTTTAACCACCATCTGCAGTTCCGGTGGCGCAGCGGTAGAGTTGCTGCTTTACAGCGAATGCAGCGCCGGAGACTCAGGTTCGATCCTGACTACGGGTGCTGCACTGTAAGGAGTTTGTACGTTCTCCCCGTGACCTGCGTGGGTTTTCTCCGAGATCTTCGGTTTCCTCCCACACTCCAAAGACGTACAGGTATGTAGGTTCATTGGCTGGGCAAATGTAAAAATTGTCCCTAGTGGGTGTAGGATAGTGTTAATGTGCGGGGATCGCTGGGCGGCACGGACTTGGAGGGCCGAAAAGGCCTGTTTCCGGCTGTATATATATGATATGATATGATACACCTTTAATCATGGCTGATCTATCTCTCCCTCCTAACCCCATTCTCCTGCCTTCTCCCCATAACCTCTGACACCCGTAACATTTACTCGATTACATTACAGGGGAATGGTTGTCACGCCTCAAACCACATTCTCCGTACGGTTTTGCCACAGCTCCATCCACGACCACGAGATATGGCAGAGAAGATAAGACACAAAATGCTGGAGTAACTCAGCGGGACAGGCAGCATCTCTGGAGAGAAGGAATGGCTGACGTTTCAGGTCGAAACCCTTCTTCATACTCTCCTTTAGAATAGTGGACACAACCCAGACCGTCACACAAACCAACCTCCCTTCCATTGACTCCATTTATACCTTACGCTGCCTCGGCAAGGCCAGCAGCATAATCAAGGACCAGTCTCACCCCGGCCACTCCCTCTTCTCCCCTCTCTCATCGGGCAAAAGGTACAGAAGTGGGGCGTGGCTGTGTTCTGCAGCTGTGGCTCACCGGCAGTCTCTCTGTCTTTTTTTTGTTTTTTGTCTATTGTTATCGTTTAAATGTATCTTTTGATTTATTTTTTAACTCTGTTTATGTGGAGGGGGGGTGGGGGTGGGGGGGTGGGGGAAACCTTTTTTTCCAATCTCCTCCTCAACGGAGATGCGACCTTTATCGTGTCGTATCTCCGTTCGCGCTACGGCCTAACACCGTGGAGTCGGCGGCCTCCTGCTGGGATCGACCTTGAAGACTCTGGTCGCAGGGCCTGGACTTACCATCGGCCGTGGGCCCTGCAGACCGCAACATCGGGAGTTCGCAGGGCCCTGGCTGGCGACCGGCTATCGGGAGCTCCAGCCGTAGCAGCTTCGACCGCCCCGAAGCGCGAGGTTTGATTGACCCGCTTGCAGGCCCTTCATCGCCCTGCGTGGCCTGGCCGCGGCACTTTCCATCGCCCGGTGGGGGCTCAGGACCTTCATCGGCCTGCTCGGCTCGGCCTGGGACTTTCCATCGCCCGGTGGGGGCTTCAAGAGTTGGGAGCCTCGATCGCCTCGTGGCACCACGGGAGAAGAATGAGGAGGAGATAAGACTTTTCTTTGCCTTCCATCACAGTGAGGGTGTGCCTGGAGCAATCACTGTGATGGCTGTTTGTGTTAAAAATTGTAATTGTGTGTCTTGTGTTCTTTATTGTCTACTGCCGGACCCTGACGTGAGAGGACGCTGGCGCTATTTGTTCGCTGCTTCTCCGTCAGGATAGTTTGTCTGTTTGTTTTTATGCCTTGACTGTTTTTGTAAAGCGTCTTTGAGCATTTGGAAAAGCGCTATAAAAAATAAATGTTTATTATTATATTATTATAAGTGTGAAAACGCACACTTCCAGATTCAGGGACAGTTTCTTCCCAGCTGTTATCAGGCAACTGAACCATCCCACCACAACCAGAGAGCAGTGCTGAACTACTATCCGCCTCTTTGGTGACCCTCGGACTATCCTTGATCGGACTTTACTGGCTTTACCTTGTACTAAAAGGTATTCGCGTTAACCCCCTTATCATGCGTCTGTACACTGTGGACGGCTCGATTGTAATCATGTACGGTCTTTCCGCTGACTGGTTAGCACGCAACAAAAGCTTCTCGCTGTACCGCGCTCGGTAAGCTGTACGTGACAATAAACGAAACTCAAACTCAGAGGGTGATTTTCTGACTAAGTACGTTCGATGCCCACTATCATTCAAATTGTTATCCATGGGGAGCTGCTTCTGCTTTTTGGCATTGATTTAAATGTTATTATGTTTGATGTTTTGCAGATGAAAAGGTTACAGTGTTCTCTGCGCGCCTCTCCGCTGCTGATTCACCAGAGTGTGTGGGTGGTAACATCCTCTCCCTGGTGGGCGGAAAGCATAATTAATCCCTGCCCTGCCAAGGTAAAGCAAAGTAATTTTGTTCTGCTCTCACTACTTTGCCAAGTTAACTAGTGAGTGCACCTGGTCGAGACCAGCAGATGCAGCCGGACAAGACGATGGTGCAGCCACACTTGGAGTATTGCGTTTAGTTTTCATAAGATCATGAATGATAAGGGCAGTATTAGGCCATTCGGCCCATCATGACTATTCCGCCATTCAATCATGGCTGATCTATCTATCTCTCCCTCCTAACCCCATTCTCCTACCTTCTCCCCATAACCCCTGACACCCGTACTGATCAAGAATCTATCTACCTCTGCCTTAAAAAATATCCATTTACTTGGCCTCCACAGCCTCATGTTGTAATGAATTCCGCAGATTCACCACCCTCTGACTGAAGGTACAGGTTTGTAGGTTAATTGGCTTCGGTAAAAATTGTTAATTGTCCCTGGTGTGTAGGATAGTACTGGTGTACGGGGTGATCACCGGTCGGCGTGGACTCGGTGGGCCGAAGGGCCTGTTTCCGCGCTGTAACTCTAAACTAAACTAAATTAATCTAAACAATCAGCATTCAAAAGGTCTGATAGGTTTAGGGGTGCCAACTATCTCACTCCCAAATACGGGACAAGGTGACGTCACCACCCCGCGCCCCACGTGACCTCACCCAGCCAGCGGCCACGTGCTCCCGCTCCACCAATGGCGGCCGTCCGGGCCAGGAGGCGGGTTGCTACGCAACCTCCGTTAGGCGGCATCCGGGCCTCCGGACCTACACTGTCTGAACCTACACTGTCCAGGCCTACAGTGTCCGGGCGTACAGTGTCCGGACCTACTGCGTCCGGGCCTACAGTGTCCGGGCATACAGTGTCCGGACCTACAGCGTCCGGGCCTACATCGTCCGGGCCTACAGCATCTGGGCCTACAGTGTCAGGGCCTACAGTGTCTGGGCCTACAGCGTCTGGGCCTACAGCGTCCGGGCCTACAGTGTCTGGGCCTATAGCGTCCAGGCCTACAGCGTCCGGGCGTACAGCGTCCGGGCCTACAGCAGCTGCTGGGCCTAATACGGGACAAGGACGGTCTCGTACGGGACAAACCAATTTAGCCCAAAATACGGGATGTCCTGGCTAATACGGGACAGTTGGCAACCCTAGGTCGGTTCCTCTCTCCAATCCCAGACACATGGAGCAAGTCACTAAGAATAAATGCAGGGAAAATCTCAGTAGAGACATAATATCAAGAGAGCAGAACTAATGCAGCGCCTCGAACAAAATTACTGGAGATTAGTTAAAAATGTGCTGGAGAATAACTGGAACAGAGGCATTAAATTCCACATAGTTATCTCTGCGACTGAAACACTAATGTTATTGAAGGTATATCGACACAGAACTGAGTTGGCAAACGTTTGGAGAGGTTGAAGATGACATTAAGCAGAAATAACTCATTTAAAATGGGTGAACATTGCAGTCTGAGAGTGGCTATTGTAGATGTTAATGGATGCTAGTTTTAAATATATATTCTTCCATATTGGCTTCTTGTGCATTCAGTTTCAGATTAGTTTACTGTCACGTGTACCGAGGTACAGTGAAAAGCTTTTGTTGCGTGCTAAACAGTCAGCGTTAAGACAAGACATGATGACAATCGAGTCGTACACAGTGGACACGATACAGGATAAAGGGAATAACGTTTAGTGCAAGATAAAGCTAGTAAAGTCCGATCAAGGATAGTCCGAGGGTCACCAATGAGGTGGATAGTAGTTCAGCCCGGCTCTCTGGTTGTGGTGGGATGAATCAGTTGCCTGATAACAGCTGGGAAGAAACTGTCCCTGAATCTGGAGGTGTGCGTTTTCACACTTCTGTACCTTTTGCCCGATGGGAGAGGGGAGAAGAGTGTGAGACATGCCTCAGCCTTCTAAGGAAGTAGAAGAACAGTTGTCTTGAACACTCTTGACTAGACTTAGTCAATAGACAATAGAGAATAGGTGCAGGAGTAGGCCATTCGGCCCTTCGAGCCAGCACCGCCTTTCAATGTGATCATGGCTGATCATTCTCAACGGGGTACTGATTGTGGATGATCAGCCATGATCACATTGAATGGCGGTGCTGGCTCGAAGGGCCGAATGGCCTCCTCCTGCACCTATTGTCTATTGTCTATTGTCTAATGAAAGGCTGTAGTCATAAGATCATAGATCATAAGTTCATAAGAGATAGGAGCAGAGTTAGGCCATTCAGCCCATCAAGTCTACTCCACCATTCAATCATGGCCGATCTATCTCTCCTTCCTAACCCCATTCTCCTGTCTTCTCCCCATAACCCCTGACACCCCGTACCAATCAAGCATCTATCTATCTCTGCCTAAAATATATCCACTGACCAGGCCTCTACAGCCGTCTGTGGCAATGAGTTCCACAGATTCACCAGCCTCATTCACCGCCGGCCCTCTTTTTGTTTTAAAGAGATTCGGCGTGGAAACAGGCTCTTCCACCCTCAAGTGACACAAAGTGCCGGAGTAACTCAGCGGGACAGGCAGCATCTCTGGAGAGAAGGAATGGGTGACGTTTGGGGTCGAGACTCTTCTTCAGACTGAGAGTCAGGGGAAAGAGAAACGAGAGATATAGACGGTGATATAGAGAGATATAGAACAAACTAGACCAAGTGGACCCTTTGGGCCCAAACCTCTCCTGCATTGGTGCAGCACCCTCTCCTCCCCCCTCCCCTCCTTCCCCTCTCCATCCCGTCTCCCTCCCCTCTCCCTCCCCTCTCCCTCAACCCTCCCCTCCCCCTCTACCCCCCCTCCCCTCCCCCTCCATCCTCCCCTCCCCCTCCACCCCATCCCCCCTCCCCTCACCCCATCCCCCATTCCATTCCCCTCAACCCTCATCCTCCCTTCTTCCCCCCCCCTCCCTCCACCCCCCCTCCCTCCCCCCCTCCACCCCCCTCCCTCCCCCCTCCCTCCCTAGGAGATAGATTTAAACTTTAAAATGTTAATAACGTGAAAAGTATACACCGATTTCAATGAAACTTCTTCCATTAGCACCAAAGGGACGACGGTGAGTAAGGTGGGCCTAAAATTGTCGCGCTATCGTGTACCGTTTTGGCTGTAGTTCAGGAACAAACAGACAAACAAACAAGAGTTTTAGTGTATAGATGAATGAAAGATGTGCATAAAGGTAACGATGATAAAGAAGGAGAGTGGGAGGAAACCGAAGACCTCGGAGAAAACCCACGCGGGTCACGGAGAGAACGTACAAACTCTGTACAGACAGCACCCGTAGTCGGGATGGAACCCGGGTCTCAGGCGCTGCAAGCGCTGTAAGGCAGCAACTCTACCGCTGGGCCACCGTGACCGCCGTTGCTAACCAGTTTTATGTTTTCCACATCCATCAGCCCCACAAGATATCGAGCATTATGTCACACCGACTAGAAATTTATTGTCTTCTGATGTTTTTCATTTCCTGGCTTCTCAGGCACGGCTTTTCCACATTGACAATCAAAGTAAGATGGAGTTCCTCTGGTGGAATTTATTGCTGATGGAATGTTCAGAGTTTAATCAATTTCATCGACACCACGTAACATTTGACGGGTGTCAGGGGTTTATGGGGAGAAGGCAGGAGAATGGGGTGAGGGGGGGAGAGATAGATCAGCCATGATTGAATGGCGGAGTGGAGCTGATGGGCCGAATGGCCTAATTCTGCTCCTATCACTTATGACCTTATGATTTGCACACCTCCAGATTCAGGGACAGTTTCTTCCCAGCTGTTATCAGGCAACTGATTCATCCCACCACAACCAGAGAGCAGTGCTGAACTACTGTCTTCCTCTTTGGTGACCCTCGGACTATCCTTGAATGGACTTTGTTGGCTTTATCTTGCACTGAACGTCATTCCCTTATCATGTATCTGTGCACTGTGAATGGCTCGATTGTAATCATGTATTGTCTTTCCGCTGACTGGTTAGCACGCAACAAAAGCTTTTCACTGTACCTCGGTACACTTGATAATAAACTAAATTGAAACTGATTAAAATGTCGTTGAGTAGTCTGTCTTCATCAGTCTGATGAAGGGTCTCGACCCGAAACGTCGCCCATTCCTTCTCTCCTGAGATGCTGCCTGACCCGCTGAGTTACTCCAGCATTTTGTGAATAAATACCTTCGATTTGTACCAGCATCTGCAGTTATTTTCTTATACAAAATGTAGGTGAGGAGGAAATTCTTCAGTCAGAGGGTAGTTAATCTGTGGAACTCATTGCCACAGAGAAGCCAAGTCAGTGGATATTTTTAAGGCAGAGATAGCCAAATTCTTGATTCGAACGGGTGTCAAGGGTTATGGGGAGAAGGCAGGAAAATGGGATTAGGAGGCAGAGATCAGCCATGATTGAATGGCGGAGTGGACTCGATGGGCCGAATGGTCTAATTCTACTCCTGTAACATGTGAACTTGTGTTGTTGTGGTTTCGAGCTCAATGCTCCAAGAGGGCACTTCTGGCACACAAACTTTTTTTTTGATGTCTTGCCTTTTCTTTCCAAAAGGCCTTCCTTGTCATCTGTGCAAACACAGCGGCTGATCCAAGACTTTCATCAGCCGTAGGTTTACGACGTTATTAAAAACACAGCCTACCCAAAATAAAGCTGTTAGCTCAGCTGCATCACTGATGCCACTCCAATTATTTGGCTATCGAGTTTTCTTTCCCCCTGTGTTCCGATCGCCTGCAACTAAGACAACAGTTTTGTCTCATTTTCTATTCACCTTCCGTAAGCCTTTCATCTTTCACTCTGACGCTCCCCGCTCTCGTTACCATTGCTTCCATAGATGGTTTACACTTTGTCTTTCTCTCATCTCGTTACCTGTTTACCACGGCCAGCGTTTATGTGTCTCCTGTCCCACCTCTCTTCGTCTCAAAATGGACACTTAATAATAATAATAATAATAATAATAATAATAATAATAATAATACATTATTATGAACAAAAGATTTGTCCTGACGGAGAAGCGGCGAACAAACAGCGCCAGCGTCCTCTCACGTCAGGGTCCGGCAGTAAGCAATAAAGAACACAAGACACACAATTACAATTTAACACAAACAACCATCCACAGTGATTGCTCCAGGCACACCCTCACTGTGATGGAAGGCAAAGAAAAGTCTTATCTCCTCCTCATTCTTCTCCCGCGGTCAGGCAGTCAAACTGCTGCCACGAGGCGATCGAGGCTCCCGACTTTTGAAACCCCCGCCAGGCGATGGAAAGTCCCAGGCCGAGCCAAGCAGGCCGATGAAGGTCCTGAGCCCCCACCGGGCGATGGAAAGTGCCGCGGCCGAGCCACGCAGGGAGATGAAGGTCCTGCGAGCGGGTCGATCGAACCTCGCGCTTCGGGGCGGTCGAAGCTGCTACGGCTGGAGCTCCCGAAAGCCGGTCGCCAGCCAGGGACCTGCGAACTCCCGATGTTGTGGTCTGCAGGGCCCACGGCCGATGGTAAGTCCAGGCCCTGCGACCGGAGTCTTCAAGGTCGATCCCAGCTGGAGGCCGCCGACTCCACGGTGTTAGGCCGTAGCACGAACGGAGATACGACACGATAAAGGTCGCATCTCCGTTGTTGAGGAGGAGATTTAGAAAAAAGTTTCCCCCACCCCCCACCACATATACACGGCTAAACATAGGCCATTACATACATCTAAACGCTAACAATGGACAAAGACAGAAAAAAGACAGAGAGACTGCCGGTGAGCCACAGCCGCAAGGCCCAGCCACTTCACCATTAAATGTACCAGCAAGGAACTGCAGGTGCTGGTTTACACCAAAGATAGACACAAAACGCTGGAGTAACTCCCCTGCCTCTCAATCTGAAGAAGGGTCTCGAACGGAAACGTCATCCATTCCTTCTATCCAGAGTTGCTGCCTGTCCCGCTGAGTTACTCCAGCATTTTGAGCCTATCTTTGGTGTAAACCAGCATCTGCAGTTCCTTCCTGCACATAGATATCCAGGCCGTCCCCCTGATCGCTTCTCCGTGGATCGTCACCTTGTCGTGGTGGAGTGGTCCTGAGATCCTGAGAGCGATGCCGTCTGGAGCTACGCCCCTGGTAGGGTCACCCATGGCGGTAAGGTCGAGGGGGAGGTCCCTGACAAAGAGCGATCCAACCAAGACCTCAACGGTGGAACAGGCGGAGGGAGGATGATGGCTGACTTTAGTGGAGCGTCACAACGGCTGGGAAGGCGGATGGATGAAGGCCGCAGTGGGCGGGTCCTACAGGCAGGAAGGTAGACGCTCCTGCCCCCACGAGTCTCGGGCAGACGAGGCTCGCCAACCTGGGAAGGCAGTCCATTTAGGAGAGGGACAACTCTGATCTAAAACCTCCACTGCCTTGTGGCCATATCCAGTCATGGGAAAGGCTCCCGGAGTAAACCTCAAGAACAATCCGGAGTCGGAGTCCCTGAGGCAGTCCGTTGTTGTCCACAACCTCGTTCTGGCAGCTCCAGCGATGGCGCTGGTGACAAACTGTAACGGCTCTGCTGTTCTTTTGGGTCGATCAGCGACGTGGAGAGAGGGGACGTGCTGCATGGGCAACAGCCTGTCCTTCGTGTGACATCGCCCAGGCTTGCATCCGACCCACACATCAACGCTGCTCTAGCCCAGGCTTGGAGCACGCATCCAACACCCAGGATGTATCACCCATAGTCAGCCATGACCGAGGGGGGGGGGGCCTTAGAGTCTTAGAGTCCCCCTGATTAACATTTTATCTCTGTTTGCTTCGTTGTCATCTTCTCCTAACTAACAATGACCTATTAGACAATAGACAATAGACAATAGACAATAGGTGCAGGAGGAGGCCATTCGGCCCTTCGAGCCAGCACCGCCATTCAACGTGATCATGGCTGATCATTCTCAATCAGTACCCCGTTCCTGCCTTCTCCACATACCCCCTGACTCCGCTATCCTTAAGAGCTCTATCTAGCTCTCTCTTGAATGCATTCAGAGAATTGGCCTCCACTGCCTTCTGAGGCAGTGAATTCCACAGATTCACAACTCTCTGACTGAAAACGTTTTTCCTCATCTCCGTTCTAAATGGCCTACCCCTTATTCTTAAACTGTGGCCCCTGGTTCTGGACTCCCCCAACATTGGGAACATGTTTCCTGCCTCTAACGTGTCCAACCCCTTAATAATCTTATACGTTTCGATAAGAACCCCTCTCATCCTTCTAAATTCCAGTGTATACAAGCCAAGCCGCTCCAGTATTTCAATATATGACAGTCCCGCCATTCCGGGAATTTACATTTTCCTTGATTGCATCTCTTTTGATGTCTCATTTTCACACCTTACCCTTCCTTATCTCTGGGTCTCCCTCTCCCCCTAGCTCTCCGTCTGAAGAAGAGTCTCGACCCGTGAAGAACGTCGCCCTATCCTTCTCTCCAGAGATGCTGCCTGCCCAGCTGAGTTACCCCAGCATCAGTAAATTTAGTTTAGTTTAGTTTCGAGACACAGCAATGAAACAGGCCCTTCAGCCCACCGAGTCCATGCCGTCCATCGATCACCCTAGTTCTGTGTTATCCCACTTTCGCATCCACTCCCTACACACTGGGGGCAATTTACGGAGGGCCAATTAACCTGCAAACTCACGCAAATTAGGATGTGGGAGGAAACCAGAGGAAAGTGCGAACATGCGAACATGCAAACTCCACGCAGTCAGCACCTGAGGTCAGGATCGAACCCGGGTCCCTTGCGGTGCGAGCGTATAGAAACATAGAAACATATAAAAATAGGTGTAGGAGTAGGCCATTCGGCCCTTCGAGCCATCACCACCATTCAATATGATCATGGCTGATCATCTAAAATCAGTACCCTGTTCCAGCTTGTTCCCTATATCCCTTTATCCAACTCTCTCCTGAAAGCAGCCAGTGAATTGGCCTCCACTGCCTTCTGAGGCAGAGAATTCCACAGACTCACAACTCTCTTGTTGAAAAAGTTTTTCCTCATCTCAGTCCTAAATGGCCTACCCCTTGTTTATTCTTAAACTGTGGCCCCTGGTTGTGGACTCCCCCAACATCAGGACTATTATTCCTGCATCTCGCCTGTCCAATCCCTTAAGAATTTTATATGTTTCTATAAGATCCCCTTTCATCCTTCTAAATTACAGTAAATACAAGCCCAGTCGACCCATTCTTTCATCATATGTCAGTCCCGCCATCCAAGGAATTAACCTGGTGAACTTACACTGCACTCCCTCAATAACAATAACATCCACCCTCAAATTAGGAGACCAAAATTGCACACAATACTCCAGGTGCGGTCTCACCAGGGCCCCGTACAACTGCAGTAGGACCTCCTTGCTCCTAAATTCAAATCCGCTCGCAATGAAGGCCAACATGCCATTAGCTTTCTTCACTGCCTGCTGTGCATGCTTCACGTGCATGCTTACTTTCAGTGACTGATGTATGAGCACACCCAGGTCTCGTTGCACCTCCCCTTCTCCTAATCTGACACCAGTCAGATAATAATCTGCCTTCCTGTGCTTGCCACTGTTATCACAACGTGCTGGAGTAACTCAGCGGGTCAGGCAGCATCGTCAGGAGAGAAGGAATGGGTGACGTTTCGGGTCGAGACACAACTTGCCACTATTATCGGTTGGTTCATCAGAAGCTGATAGAAATTGTCTAATTAAATGGTGAGATAAATTGATGAGAAAGATGAGATCGAGAAAACGCTCTAATCCAGGTAGCATTCCATGTACACACCTCTCTGTGTACAACAACATCTACCCTTCAAAAAATATACCATTGGCTGTCAAATAGACAATAGGCAATAGGTGCAGGAGGAGGCCATTCGGCCCTTTGAGCCAGCACCACCATTCAATGTGATCATGGCTGATCATTCTCAATCAATACCCCGTTCCTGCCTTCTCCCCATACCCACTGACTCCGCTATCCTTAAGAGCTCTATCCAGCTCTCTCTTGAATGCATTCAGAGAATTGGCCTTCACTGCCTTCTGAGGCAGAGAATTCCACAGATTTACAACTCTCTGACTGAAAAAGTTTTTCCTCATCTCCGTTCTAAATGGCCTACCCCTTATTCTTAAACTGTGTCCTCTGGTTCTGGATTCCCCCAACATTGGGAACATGTTTCCTGCCTCTAACGTGTCCAACCCCTTAATAATCTTATATGTTTCGATAAGACCCCCTCTCATCCTTCTAAATTCCAGTGTATACAAGCCTAGTCGCTCCAGACTTTCAACATACGACAGTTCCTTCCATTCCGGGAATTAACCTAGTAAACCTACGCTGCACGCCCTCAATAGCAAGAATACCCTTCCTCAAATTTGGAGACCAAAACTGCACACAGTACTCCAGGTGCGGTCTCACTAGGGCCCTGTACAACTGCACACAGTACTCCAGGTGCGGTCTCACTAGGGCCCTGTACAACTGCACACAGTACTCCAGGTGCGGTCTCACTAGGGCCCTGTACAACTGCACACAGTACTCCAGGTGCGGTCTCACTAGGGCCCTGTACAACTGCAGATTGACCTCTTTGCTCCAATGTTTTATGGAGATACAAAAAGGTTGTCAGATTATGTGGATCTTTCTTCCCTTTGTAATTAAACTTCAATCAGTTTCAGTCTGGTTTATTGTCACGTGTACCGAAGCACAGTGAAAAGCTTTAGTTGTGTGATATCCAGTCAGCAGAAAGACAATACGTGATTACAATCGAGCCATTCGCAGTGTACAGATACATAAGGGAATAACGTTCAGTGCAAGGTAAAGCCAGCAAAGTCCGATAAAGGATAGTCCGAGGGTCACCAAAGAGGAAGACAATAGTTCTCTGGTTGTGGTAGGATGGTTCAGTTGCCTGACAACAGCTGGGAAGAAACTGTCCCTGAATCTGGAGGTGTGCAAATCATAAGGTCATAAGTGATAGGAGCAGAATTAGGCCATTCGACCCATCAGCTCCACTCCGCCATTCAATCATGGCTGATCTATCTCTCCCCCCCTCACCCCATTCTCCTGCCTTCTCCCCATAAACCCCTGACACCCGTCAAATGTCACTTGGTGTCGAAGAAATTGATTAAACTCTGAACATTCCAGCAGCAATAAATTCCACCAGAGGAACTCCATCTTACTTTGATTGTCAATGTGGAAAAGCCGTGCCTGAGAAGCCAGGAAATGAAAAACATCAGAAGACAATAAATTTCTAGTCGGTGTGACATAATGCTCGATATCTTGTGGGGCCGATGGATGTGCAAAACATAAAACTAGTTAGCAACGGCGGTCACAGTGGCGCAGCGGTAGAGTTGCTGCCTTACAGCGCTTGCAGCGCCTGAGACCCGGGTTCCATCCCGACTACGGGCGCTGTCTGTACGGAGTTTGTGCGTTCTCTCCGTGACCTTCGTGGGCTTGCTCCGAGATCTTCGGTTTCGGCCCACGCTCCAAAGATGTACAGGTTTGTAGGTTAATTGGCTTGGTGTGAATCGTCCCTAGTGTGTGTAGGATAGTGTTAATGTGCGGGGATCGCTGGTCGGCGCGAACTCCGTTAGCCAAAGGGCCTGTTTCCTCGCTGTATTATTTATTTTCCAAGATGGCTCCAATCCTTCACCTACTGATTATTAATTCACAAAATGCTGGAGTAACTCAGCAGGTCAGGCAGCATCATAATTAGCAACCTACTGATTATTGTTAGTGTAGTTTAGTTTTGAGTTACAGCGCAGAAACAGACCCTTCGGCCCACCGAGACCATGCCGACCATTATCCTACACACATTAGGGATAATTTACACTTTTATACCAAGCCGATGAATCGACAAACCTGTACGTCTTTGGAGTGTGGGAGGAAACCGAAGATCTCGGAGAAAACCCACGCAGGTCACGGGGAGAACGTACAAACTCCGTACAGACGGCACCCGTAGTCGGGATCGAACCCGGGTCTCCGGCGCTGTGAGGCAGCAACTCTACCGCTGCTCCACCGTGTACACCGTGTACAATTGGTACAAAGAAGAAATAGAAGTAAGTATCTAGAGACGTGGAATCGTGTTGCGTCTGTTTTCCATGTGTAAGTTCTGCGTAGAAAGAACAATTTACTTCTCTCAGATACATTTCAGACATCACATGGCACCATTTCAAAGGACTACCAGCTAATTTTCACTGACATCCATGCCAACACGAAATGCTGGAGTAACTTAGCAGGTCAGGCAGCATCTCAGGAGGGAAGGAATGGGTGATGTTTCGGGTCGAGACCCTTCTTCAGAGACCCATTCCTTCTCTCCCGAGATGCTGCCTGACCTGCTGAGTTACTCCAGCATTTTGTGAATAAATACCTTTGATTTGCACCAGCATCTGCAGTTATTTTCTTACACTCCATGCCAACACGTATCCCCCCAAGATTGAGAAACAACAGCCTGGTTATTGATGTGGAGGAATGAACTGCAGATGCTGGTTTACACTGAAGAAAGGCACAAAATGCTGGAGTAACTCAGCAGGATAGGTGGCATCTCTGGAGAGTAGGAATGGGTGACGTTTCAGGTCGAGACCCTTCTTCAGACTGAGAGTCTGAAGCGGAGAGGTAGTCTAGAGGTATGGAAAGGTGAGGTGTGAAAACGACAGATCAAAGCAAAGGATAATGTAGAATGGGTCATTGTTAGCTGAGGGGAAGGTGACAAGGCAAACAAAACCACTACACAGTGAAAGCAATCAGGAGGACAGTGAAACTAGTTGGAGAACTAGGGTGGGAGTGGGACGGAAAGCAAGGGTTACTTGAAGTATAAGAAAATAACTGCAGATGCTGGTACAAATCGAAGGTATTTATTCACAAAATGCTGGAGTAACTCAGCAGGTCAGGCAGCATCTCTGGAGAGAAGGAATGGGTGACGTTTCGGGTCGAGACCCTTCTTCAGACTTGAAGTTACTTCAAGTTTGACTTGAAGTTTGACTCTCAGTCTGATAAAGGGTCTCGACCCAAAACGTCACCCATTCCTTCTCTCCAGAGATGCTGCCTGACCCGCTGAGTTACTCCAGCATTTTGTGTCTATCTTCGGTGTAAGCCAGCACCTGCAGTTCCTTCTTGCATATTTACAATAGAGGAAGGTTGATATACAACCGCACAAAAGGAGCACGTCTCAGATTCATGATAAAGGGGAAGGGGCTTAATTGGATCTTGTGTGTGAATGGCTGTGTGGTGTGCGATGTACATTCACCTCTGACGTTGAGTTTGAAGAAGGGTCCCAACCTGAAATGTCACTTATCCATGTAGAAACAAGAAACTGTAGATGCTGGTTTACACAAAAGAAGGACAACAAACTCTGGAGTAACTCAGCGGTCCAGTCTCACCCCCGGGCCACTCCCTCTTCTCCCCTCTCCCATCGGGAAAAGGTACGGAAGTGTGAAAACGCACACCTCCAGATTCAGGGACAGTTTCTTCCCGGCTGTTATCAGGCAACTGAACCGTCCTACCACAACCAGAGAGCAGTGCTGAACTACTATCCACCTCATTGGTGACCCTCGGACTATATTTGATCGGACCTTACTGGCTTTACCTTGCACTAAAAACGTTATTCCAGCATCCTGTATCTGTACACTGTAAATGGCTCGATTGTAATCGTGCATTGTCTTTCCGCTGATTGGGTAGCACGCAACAAAAGCTTTGCACTGTACCTCGGTACACGTGACAATAAACTAAACTCAACTAAACAAAACATGCAGGAGAACATGGTAGAGAGCATGGACGGGTGATATTACCGGTCAAGACCCTTGAAGAAGGATCTCGACCCCGAGCGTCATCTGCGCATTCCCTCCACAGATTCTGCCTGACCCACTGAGTTCCTCCAGCACTTTGTGTTTTGTTCAAGGTTCCAGCGTCTGCAGTTCCGTTGAGTCGCTGCGATCCAGTTTATTTGTGGCCGGAATGAGTGAGGGAGATGGAGAGGGAGAGATAGGTCAGCCATGATTGAATGGCAGAGTAGACTTGATGGGCCGAATGGCCTTATTCTGCTCCTACCACTAAGGAACTTATGAACTTTAGTTTAGTTTAGTTTCGTTTATTGTCACGTGTACCGAGGTACAGTGAAAAGCTTTTGTTGCGTGCTATCCAGCCAGAGGAAAGACAATACATGGTTACCATCGGGCCATTTACAGTACACAGTACACAGTACACAGTATACATGATAAAAAGGAATAACGTTTAGTGCGTGAAAAAGCCCACGAACATGCCTGAAGGATTGAATGGCTCCCTTTGGTTCTTTTGGTCCTATTTCATGGTTTCATTTTGATAAAACGCAGCAGTTGAAATGCATCGTATCAGTCTCAGGCAGAGAAGGGCATGATTTACCCAATTACAATATGCACAGAAACTTCCATCTAGACCTATGCATTATCCATGTGCTGTTATAATTATGTGACTGCATCTCCTTTTACTAAATCTGAGAACCATTTCTCCAATTAGCGGAAGATAGACACAAAACGCTGGAGTAACTCAGCGGGACAGGCAGCATCTCTGGAGAGAAGGAATGGGTGACGTTTCGGGTCGAGACCCTTCTTCAGCAGATTGATACTGGCTCATTTTCTCTCTGACTTTTTAATCGCACTTTTTATAATACGACTAGAGCAAGTGGACCCATTGGGCCCAAACCTCTCCTGCATTGGTGCAGCACCCTCTCCTCTCCCCACCCCCCTTCCCCTCCATTCTCCCCTCTTCCCCCTCCATTCCTCCCCCCCCTCCACTCCCCTCTTCCCCCCTCCACTCCTCCCCCTCTTCCCTCCCCCTCCTCCCTCCCTTCCTCCTCCCTCCCCCCTCCCCCTCCCTCCACCCCCCTCCGCCCCTACCCTTCCCCTCCCCCTCCCTCCCTCCTCCCACTCCTTCCCCTACCCTCCTCCCTCCACTCTCCCCCCTCCACTCTTCCCCCCTCCACTCTTCCCCCTCTACTACTCCCCCCCTCCGCCCGCCCCCTTCCCTTCCTCCCTCCTCCCTCCCCCTCCCCCTCCGCCCTTACCCTTCCCCTCCCCCCACTTCCCCCTCCCCTCTCCCCCCTCCACAGTGGGGGGGGTGGGGGGGTAGTCAAGGATGGAGTTAAAGGGAAAGAGAGCAAATGGATAGTTATTGACCCCGGAATAAACGGGACTGAAAGCTCACAAAGGGATAGGAGAGTATGGCCAAGTGTAATAGGGATCTGTGAAAGGTGAGATGAGTAAGGAATTAAAAGTACTGTCTATGAATGCGCGAAGTATAAGAAGTAAAGTAGATGATCTTGAGGCTCAGTTAGAGGTTGGTGGATATGACATTGTGGGGATTACAGAGACGTGGCTGCAGGAGGATTGGGCCTGGGAACTTAATATTCAGGGTTATACATCCTATAGAAAGGACAGGCAGGTGGGCAGAGGAGGTGGGGTAGCTCTGCTGGTGAGGGATGAAATTCAGTCCCTTGCGAGGGAAGACATAGGGACTGACAAGGTAGAGTCACTTTGGATTGAGTTGAGGAATTGTAAAGGCAAGAAGACACTAATTGTTGTTATCTGCAGACCCCCAATAGTAGCTCGGATGTAGGGTGTAAGTTGCAGCAGGAGTTAAAACTGGCATGTAAGAAAGGTGATGCCACTGTGGTGATGGGGGATTTCAATATGCAGGTAGACTGGGAAAATCATGTTGGTTCTCGACCCCAAGAAACAGAGTTTGTAGTGTGCCTCAAGATGGATTCTTAGAGCAGCTTGTGCTGGAGCCTACCAGAGAAAGGGCAATTCTGGATTTAGTGTTGTGTAATGAACCAGATTTGATAAGAGAACTCGAGGTAAAGGAACCGCTTGGAGGTAGTGATCATAATATGATTAGTTTTAATCTGCAATTTAAACTAATATTGGCAGATGCAATATAATGTGGATAAATGTGAGGTTATTCACTTTGGCGGCAAGAACAGGAAAGCAGAGTATTACCTGAATGGTGAACGATTGGGAGAAGGGGAGATGCAACGTGACCTGGGTGTCATGGTGCACCAGTCATTGAAAGCAAGCATGCAGGTGCAGCAGGCAGTGAAGAAAGCGAATGGTATGTTGGCATTCATAGCAAGAGGATTTGAGTTTAGGAGCAGGGAGGTTCTGCTGCTGTTGTACAGGGCCTTGGTGAGACCGCACCTGGAGTATTGTGTGCAGTTTTGGGCTCCTAATCTGAGGAAAGACGTTCTTGCCTTAGAGGGAGTACAGAGAAGGTTCACTAGATTGATCCCTGGGATGGCGGGACTTTCATATGAAGAAAGACTGGATAGACTCGGCTTGTACTCGCTGGAATTTAGAAGACTGAGGGGGGATCTTATAGAAACATATAAAATTCTTAAGGGGTTGGAGAGGCTAGATGCGGGAAGATTGTTCCCGATGTTGGGGGAGTCCAGAACCAGGGGTCACAGCTTAAGGATAAGGGGGAAGTCTTTTAGGACCAAGATGAGAAAACATTTCTTCACACAGAGAGTGGTGAGTCTGTGGAATTCTCTGCCACAGAAGGTAGTTGAGGCCAGTTCATTGGCTATATTTAAGAGGAAGTAAGATGTGGCCCTTTTTGCTAAAGGGATCAGGGGGTATGGAGAGAAGGCAGGTACAGGTTACTGAGCTGGATGATCAGCCATGATCATATTGAATGGCGGTGCAGGCTCGAAGGGCCGAATGACCTACTCCTGCACCTATTTTGTATGTTTCTATTTGAGAGGGAGAAGGTTAAATCGGAAGTGTCAGTGTTGCAGTTGAACAAAGGGGACAATGAAGGCATGAGAGAGGAGCTGACCAAGGTCGACTGGAAAGGGATCCTAGCAGGAATGACGGCGGAACAGCAATGGCAGGAATATCTGGGCATAATCGGGAAGACGCAGGATCATTTCATTCCAAAAAGGAAGAAAGATTCTAAGGGGAGTAAGAGGCAACCGTGGCTGACAAGGGAAGTTAGGGATGGAATAAAACTAAAATAAAAGATGTATAACACAACAAAGAGTAGCCGGAAGCCAGAGGATTGGGAAACTTTCATAGGACAACAGAAGGTAACAAAACGGGCTGAAAAGATGAAGTACGAGGGGAAGCTGGCCAAGAATATAAAGAAGGACAGTAAATGCTTCATTAGATATGTTAAGAGAAAAAGAGTAGCAAAGTCAAATGTGGGTCCCTTGAAGGCAGACACGGATGAAATTATTATGGGTAACAAGGAAATGGCAGAAGAGTTGAACAGGTACTTTGGATCTGTGTTCACTAAGTAAGACACAAACAATCTCCCAGATGTACTAGAGGACAGAGGATCTAGGGGGATAGAGGAACTGAAAGAAATTTGCATTAGGCGAGAAATAGTATTGGGTAGACTGATGGGACTGAAGGATGATAAATCCCCTGGACCTGATGGTCTGCATCCCAGGGTACTCAGGGAGGTGGCTCTAGAAATAGTGGGCGCATTGGTAATCATTTTCCAATGTTCAATAGATTCAGGATCAGTTCCTGTGGATTGGAGGATAGCTAATGTTATCCCACTTTTCAAGAAAGGAGCGAGAGAGAAAACGGGGAATTACAGACCAGTTAGCCTGACTTCGGTGGTGGGAAAGATGCTGGAGTCAATTATTAAAGAGGTAATAACGGTGCATTTGGATAGCAGTAAAAGGATAAGTCCAAGTCAGCATGGATATATGAAAGGGAAATCATGCTTGACTAATCTTCTGGAATTTTTTGAGGATGTGACAAGTAAAATGGATGAAGGGGAGCCAGTGGATATAGTGTATCTAGACTTTCAGAAAGCCTTTGATAAGGTCCCGCACGGGAGATTGGTGACTAAAATTAGAGCACATGGTGTTGGGGGTAGGGTGTTGACATGGATAGAAAATTGGTTGGCAGACAGGAAGCAAAGAGTAGGAGTAAACGGGTCCTTTTCAGAATGGCAGGCAGTGGTGAGTGGAGTGCCGCAAGGCTCGGTGTTGGGGCCACAACTATTCACCATACATATTAATGATTTGGAAGAAGGAATTAGAAGTAACACTAGCAAGTTTGCAGATGACACAAAGCTGGGTGGTAGTGTGAACTGTGAAGAGGATGCTATGAGGATGCAGGGTGACCTGGACAGGTTGAGTGAGTGGGCAGATGCGTGGCAGATGCAGTATAATATAGATAAATATATATAATATAATATATCTATAATATAGATAGATAATATAATATAGTGAGGTTATCCACTTTGGCGGCAAAAACAAGGAGGCAGATTATTATCTCAATGGAGTTAGGTTAGGTGAGGGGGAGGTGCAGTGAGACCTGGATGTTCTTGTACACCAGTCACTGAAAGTTGGCGTGCAGGTACAGCAGGCAGTGAAGAAAGCTAATGGCATGTTGGCCTTCATAACGAGAGGATTTCAGTATTGGAGTAAAGAGGTTCTTCTGCAGTTGTATAGGACCCTGGTAAGACCACATCTGGAGTATTGTGTACAGTTTTGGTCCCCCAATTTGAGGAAGGACATCCTTGTAATTGAGGTAGTGCAATGTAGGTTCACGAGATTGATCCCTGGGATGGCAGGACTGTCATATGAGGAAAGATTGAAAAGACTAGGCTTGTATTCACTGGAGTTTAGAAGGATGAGAGGGGATCTTATAGAGACATATAAAATTATAAAAGGACTGGACAAGCTAGATGCAGGAAAAATTGTTCCCAATGTTGGGCGAGTCCAGAACCAGGGGCCACAGTCTTAGAATAAATTTGAGGCCATTAAAAACTGAGGTGAGAAGGAATTTTTTCACCCAGAGAGTTGTGAATTTGCAGAATTCTCTGCCACTTTATTTATTTATTTATCTCTGCTTAACTGTATTTATATGCTGTAACTGTAATTCTTTTTTGTGCACAATCCGCAGGCTTTGCCACTTTCATTTCACTGCACATCGTGTACGTGTATGTGACAAATAAACTTGACTTGACACAGAGGGCAGTGGAGGCCAAATTTAAGAGAGAGTTAGATAGAGCTCTAGCGGCTAGTGGAATCAAGGGATATGGGGAGAAGGCAGGCACGGGTTACTGATTGTTGATGATCAGACATGATCAGCGGCACGGTGGCGCAGCGGTAGAGTTGCTGCCTCACAGCGCCAGAGACCCGGGTTCGATCCCGAATACGGGCGCTGTCTGTACGGAGTTTGTACGTTCTCCCCCGTGACCTGTGTGGGTTTTCTCCGGGTGCTCCGGTTTCCTCCCACACTCCAAAGACGTGCAGGTTTGTAGGTTAATTGGCTTGGTATAAATGTAAGTTGTCCCTTGTGTGTGTGTGTGTGTGTGTGTGTGTGTGTGTGTGTGTGTGTGTGTGTGTGTGTGTGTGTGTGTGTGTGTGTGTGTGTGTGTGTGTGTGTGTGTGTGTGTGTGTGTGTGTGTGTGTGTGTGTGTGAGAGATGCGGGGATCGCCGGTCGGCACAGACCCGGTGGGCCGAAGGGCCTGTTTCCACGCTGTATCTCTAAACTAAACTAAACTAAAACAGATAGGTGACATTTCGGGTTGAGACGCGAGAGAGGGTTGGCAGCGAGAGAGGGTCTCACACAGCTCACGTCGGGGAGAGGAAGAGAATAAAGTAGGCATTCCTTGAGGAGATTTCGCAATTGAGCAGACGAAATGTAGGGACAACATTTGTGGCCATAGCGCTGTGTTTAAAGCCCATAGCGCTGTGTTTAAAGCCCACAGCGCTGTGTTTAAAGCCCACAGCGCTGCGTTTAAAGGCCATAGCGCTGTGTTTAAAGCCCATAGCGCTGTGTTTAAAGCCCACAGCGCTGTGTTTAAAGTCCATAACACTGTATTTAAAGCCCATAACACTGTGTTTAAAGCCCATAACACTGTATTTAAAGCCCATAACACTGTATTTAAAGCCCATAACACTGTGTTTAAAGCCCATAACACTGTGTTTAAAGCCCACAGCACTGTGTTTAAAGCCCATAGTGCTTTGGCCGACAGCTCTTTGTTTAAATTCCAACGCACTAAGCACACTGTGCTCTGTTTAAACCTTTGCGCGCCGAACCAGCAGCGCTGTGTGTATTACCTTTACGCTCCATGTCTGTAGCCCTGTGCATTGCTCCAGGTACCAGTCAGCGGCTGATAGCGCATTGTTCCCAAAGGTAACAGGGTGGGGGGAGGGGGGGTTTACTCCAGTAACCCTCACCCCCCCATCCCCCTAAACCCCCCAACCTTTGGGAACAAAGCTGAGTTACTCCGGTAATCCCCCCCACCCCCCAAACCCCCCCCTACCCACAAACCCCCCCACCCCCCAACCCCCTCCCCACCCCCAAACCCCCCTACCCCACCCCCAAAACCCCACAACCTTTGGGAACAAAGCTGAGTTACTCCAGCTTTTTGTGTCTGTCTTTAGTATGGTTACTGTGATCCACAATGGGCACCGTAACTGAACAATGAGAAGATAGATGAGTGGAGTCAGGGTGTGTTCCCTCCAGACCTTTGTCAGCCCCCTGCCATTGGTAAAGGTTTGGTAAAAGGGGATCAGCGCTATTAGCCAGGATTTACCGGCGGTCATTTCAACAGCTGGTTTCTTACCTGTATCAAGGCCGGCACCAGGAAGTCATAAGTTAGTTTTTGTATGAGAGGGGTTCATCTGACGGGCTGTCACAATCAAGTCAAGTCAAGTCAAGTCAAGTCAAATTTATTTGTCACATACACATACACGATGTGCAGTGAAATGAAAGTGGCAATGCCTGCGGATTGTGCACAAAAAGAATTACTGTTACAGCATATAAATAAAGTTAATAAGTTACTATTAGTGTCGACAAAAATTTAGTCTCTGGGGTTATAAAAGTTGACAGTCCTGATGGCCTGTGGGAAGAAGCTCCGTCTCATCCTCTCCATTTTCGCAGCGTGACAGCGGAGGCGTTTGCCTGATCGTAGCATCTGGAACAGTCCGTTACTGGGGTGGCAGGGGTCCCTCATGATCTTGCTTGCTCTGGATCTGCACCTCCTGATGTATAGGTCCTGCAGGGGGACGAGTGTAGTTCCCATGGTGCATTCTGCCGAACGCACTACTCTCTGCAGGGCCATCCTGTCCTGGGCAGAGCTGTTCCCAAACCAGACTGTGATGTTGCCGGACAGGATGCTCTCTACAGCCCCAGAGTAGAAGCAATGAAAGATCCTCAGCGACACTCTGAATTTCCTCAGTTGTCTAAGGTGGTAAAGGCGCTGCTTAGCCTTACCCACCAGTGCGGCAATGTGCGTTGCCCACGTCAGATCCTCTGTGATGCGGACTCACAAGTATTTAAAACTGCTCACCCTATCCACAATAGACCCATTTATCTCCAGTGGCGTGTACGTCCTTGGATGTTTAGCCCTTCTGAAGTCCACAATCAGCTCCTTTGTTTTAGTGACATTCAAGAGGAGGCTATTGTCCTGACACCAGACTGCCAGATCAGCCACCTCCTCCCGGTAGGCCTTCTCATCGTTGTTGGAGATCCGGCCCACCACCACAGTGTCATCAGCAAACTTGATGATGGAGTTTGAGCTGAACCTGGCCCCACAGTCATGTGTGTACAGGGAGTACAATAGGGGGCTAAGGACGCAGCCCTGGGGGGATCCTATGTTCAGGGTGAGGGAGCTAGATGTGTGTTCCCCCATCCTGACCACTTGGGGCCTGGCAGTGAGAAAGTCCAGGACCCAGGCACACAGAGGGGTGCTAAGCCCCAGTTCCAGCAGCTTCTCAACCAGTCTGCTGGGGACTATTGTGTTGAATGCTGAACTAAAGTCAATGAACAGCATCCTCACATAGCCCCCCTGGCTGTCCAGATGAGAGAGAGCGGTGTGTAGAACCTGGGAGACCGCATCATCCGTGGACCTGTTCGGACGGTATACGAACTGTAGTGGGTCCATGTTGCGAGGAAGGAGGGCGCAGATGTGCCGTGGACATCAGCGCCGTGGACGGAGGGGGAGAGAGATAGAGAGAGAGATAGAGAGAGAGATAGAGAGATAGAGAGAGAGAGAGAATAGAGAGAGATAGATAGAGAGATAGAGAGAGATAGAGAGAGAGAGAGATAGAGAGAGATAGATAGAGATAGAGAGATAGAGAGATAGAGATAGAGAGAGAGAGAGAGAGATAGAGAGAGAGATAGATAGAGATAAAGAGAGAGATAGATAGAGATAGATAGAGATAGAGATAGAGAGAGAGAGAGAGAGAGAGAGAGAGAGAGAGAGAGAGAGAGAGAGAGAGAGAGAGAGAGAGAGAGAGAGAGAGAGAGAGAGAGAGAGAGATAGAGAGAGAATAGAGAGAGAGATAGAGATAGAGATATAGAGCGAGAGAGAGATAGAGAGATAGAGAGATAGAGAGAGATAGAGAGAGGGAGAGATAGATAGAGAGAGAGAGATAGAGAGAGAGAGAGAGAGATGCTGTAAAACACACCCCGAGACTAGAATTCTTTTTGTCCTCTCTTGCCAATTTGTAACTAACCAGGTGAGTGAGCCCATTTCTGTTCCACTAGTCAGATCCCTGAACCTGTTCCATGGAACACATGGGTTCAGCTTGACACCAGGCCCAGAACAATATTCTAAAAAATGTCTACAAACAAGTATATCAATTTGAATCACTTCAACAAACTGGCATTCTAATGAGTTAATTTGTCTGCCGTTTGGAGAGTCTAATCATGTATTAATTTCAACAATTTACACCCACCTTTGATGTTAATCTCAACTACAAAGCAGTTAATATTGAATTACTATGACTTAATTGAGCCATCATTGTGATATGACATACATTCCAACAAACTGAACTGCTGCTAATTTATATATTCAACAATTACGTGGTAATAATGATTCTGAGGTAATGAAAATAAATTGGCAGTTAGTGACTGTTGTCTGTGTTATGTTCAGAGACTGACTTGGAAGGGTTAATATAAGAAAATAACTGCAGATGCTGGTACAAATCGAAGGTATTTATTCATAAAATGCTGGAGTAATTTAGCAGTTCATGCAGCATCTCAGGAGAGAAGGAATGGGTGACGTTTCGGGTCGAGACCCTTCTTCAGACTGAAGAAGGGTCTCGACCCGAAACATCGCCCATTCCTTCTCTCCTGAGATGCTGCATGACCCGCTGAGTTACTCCAGCATTTTGTGATACCTTCGATTTGTAACAGCATCTGCAATTATTTTCCTACTTCATACCAAGCCAATTAACCTACAAACCTGCACGTCTTTGGAGTGTGGGAGGAAACCGGAGCACCCGGAGAAAACCCACGCAGGTCACGGGGAGAACGTACAAACTCCGTACAGACAGTACCCGTAGTCGGGATCGAACCCGGGTCTCTGGCGCTGTGAGGCAGCAACTCTACCGCTGTGCCACCGTGCCGCATCGATGCTGTGCTATGTTCAAGTGACTGACTTGGAAGTGTTAATAGATGCAAAAATCGTTGATGATTGCCCTGCACTTTGAGAATCTCCTACCATGGATTCTCTTTATAACGCAATGATCTTGACTCTTCCTCATTTACAGGCTTCCTTCACGACGACATTATTTTTTTAAGATGCGGCACAGTGGCTCAGCGGGAGATTTGCTGCCTTACAGCAAATTTGCAGATGACACAAAGCTGGGTGGTAGTGTGAACTGTGAGGAAGATGCTATGAGGTTGCAGGGTAACTTGGAAAGGTTGTGTGAGTGGGCGGATGCATGGCAGATGCAGTTTAATGTGGATAAGTGTGAGGTTATACACTTTGGTGGTAAGAACAGGAAGGCAGAGTATTATCTGAATGGTGTCAAGTTAGGAAAAGGGGACGTACAAGGAGATCTGGGTGTCCTAGTGCATCAGTCACTGAAAGGAAGCATGCAGGTACAGCAGGCAGTGAAGAAAGCTGGCCTTCATAACAAGAGGAGTTGAGTATAGGAGCAAAGAGGTCCTTCTGCAGTTGTACAGGGCCCTAGTGAGACCACACCTGGAGTACTGTGTGCAGTCTTGGTCTCCAAATTTGAGGAAGTATATTCTTGCTATTGAGGACGTGCAGCATAGGTTTACTAGGTTAATTCCCGGAATGGCGGGACTGTCATATGTTGAAAGACTGGAGCGACTAGGCTTGTATACACTGGAATTTAGAAGGATGAGAGGGGATCTTATCGTAACATATAAGATTATTAAAGGGTTGGACACGTTAGAGGCAGGAAACATGTTCCCAATGTTGGGGGGAGTCCAGAACCAGGGGCCACAGTTTAAGAATAAGGGGTAGGCCATTTAGAACGGAGATGAGGAAAAACTCTTTCAGTCAGCGAGTTGTAAATCTATGGAATTCACTGACTCAGAAGGCAGTGGAGGCCAATTCTCTGAGTGCATTCAAGAGAGAGCTAGATAGAGCTCTTAAGGATAGCGGAGTCAGGGGGTATGGGGAGAAGGCAGGAACGGGGTACTGATTGAGAATGATCAGCCATGATCACATTGAATGGCAGTGCTGGCTCGAAGGGCCGAATGGCCTCCTCCTGCACCTATTGTCTGTTGTCAATCATGTAACACTGCGCCACACTGACTGCTCAGTTGTAAAACTCTCAAATCCCTCGTATATAGGGGGGTATCACAAGATGCTGCAGTAACTCAGCGGGTCAGGCAGCATCTAGGAGAGAAGGAATGGGTATATGGGAGGAATAGGTTTGAGGGGAAATTAGTGGGGGATTCGATTGCACTGCGAACTGGCATATACTTGATGGGCCGAATGGCCTCCTAACATGTCAGAGAGAAATACATACGTTAAGGCAGCTAGCTGGCAGGGGATGCTCTCCCATCATCTCTGCGATCTCACAGAGTGCCGGAGGAACTCAGCAGGTCAGGCAGCATCTGTGGAGGAAATGGAACGGCTAGGTCATGGGATCGGGGCCCTTCTTCAAGAAGATTGCAGAAGCAGCCCGTCCCAAAACGTCACCTGTCCATTTCCTCCACACTTGCTGCCTGGCCTGCTGAGTTCATCCAGCACTTTTTGCTTTGCTCAAGATTCAAGCATCTGCAGTTCCTCATGTGTCCATTTCTGTTATCACCAATCGACTTCCGGCTGTCCACCCAGCTCTGAATGTAATTGTTCCAACAGCAACTCTATATAGATTCATAGAGTGATACAGTTTGAAATAAGGCCCTTCGGCCCAACTTGCCCACACCGGCCAACATGTCCCATGTACACCTGATAGGACAGGTGTAGATGGGACAGGTGTAGATGGGACAGGTGTAGATGGGACAGGTGTAGATGGGACAGGTGTAGATGGGACAGGTGTAGATGGGACAGGTGTAGATGGGACAGGTGTAGATGGGACAGGTGTAGATGGGACAGGTGTAGATGGGACAGGTGTAGATGGGACAGGTGTAGATGGGACAGGTGTAGATGGGACAGGTGTAGATGGGACAGGTGTAGATGGGACAGGTGTGGATGGGACAGGTGTGGATGGGACAGGTGAGGATGGGACAGGTGAGGATGGGACAGGTGTAGATGGGACATGTTGGCTGGTCTACACCTGCCTGCGCTTGGCCCAACTCCCTCCAAACCTGTCCTATCCATGTACCTGTCCAAATGTTTCTTAAACGTTGGGATAGTCCCAGCCTCAACTACCTCCTCCGGCAGCTCGTTCCATACACCCACCACCCTCTGTTTGAAAATGTTCCTTCTCAGATTCCTATTAAATCTTTCCCCCCTTCACTTTAAACCTATGTCCTCTGGTCCTCGATTCCACTACTCTGGGCAAGAGACTCTGTGCGTCTACCCGATCTACTCCTCTTATGATTTAGTGCACCTCTATAAGATCCCCTCTCATCCTCCTGTGCTCCAAGGAGCAGAGTCTTAGCCTGTTCAACTTCTCCCTGTAGCTCAGGTCCTCCAGTATTTTAGCTTTATCTCCCAAAGACCTTAGCCCTGGAATTGTCCTTCCTGGATCAAGCATCTCATCATCTGATTTCACATCCCATTATATTTCTGTGAGACAAATACTGTGTAATGGTGTATTGGTAGATCACACACGAATGTTTTGTTAAGTTACATGAACGCTAGGGTAATTGTTAGGGTAAATGCCAATATTATTACAATCTGGTTGACACAAGATAATTTCTAAGTCAAATTTAAGCATCGTTAATTCTTAATTGGCAGCTGATTATTTGCTAAGGAATTAAAATCAAGAGTTAAGGAATTGTTGGAGTGAACCTAATGAATTTTCTTAAAGGTTAATGAGCCTAGTGTTATTACATATGGATAAAGGCAGACAAAGTCCCTAATTCTTCCTATGATGTGGGTAGTGCTGCCAACTATCTCACTCCCAAATACGGGACAAGGTGACGTCACCGCCCCGTGCTCCACGTGACCTCACCCATCCAGCGGCCACTTGCTCCCGCTCCACCAATGGCGGCCGCCAGGGTAGGGAGGCGGGTTGCTATGCAACCTCCGTTAGGCGGCGCCCGGGCCTCCGGACCGAGACTGTCCGGAGCTAAAATGTCGGAAACCTAGAGTGTCGGGACCTAAACTGTCAGGACCTACAGCGTCAGGGCCTACAGTGTCCGGGCCTACAGTGTCCGGGCCTACAGTGTCCAGGCCTACAGCGTCGGGGCCTACAGTGTCGGGGCCTACAGTGTCCAGGCCTACAGCGTCGGGGCCTACAGTGTCGGGGCCTACAGTGTCCGGGCCTAAAGTGTCGGGGCCTAATATGGGACAAGGGCGGTCTTGTACAGGACAAAGCAATTCAGCCCAAACTACTGGATGTCCCGGCTAATACGGGACAGTTGGCAACCTTAGATGTGGGGATTGAGTGATTGAAAGAAACAGCATTGAAACAGGCCCTTTGGCCCACCAAGTCCATGCTGATGTGGAAAAGATGTTTCCACTGGTGGGAGAGTCCAGGACCAGAGGTCACAGCTTCAGAATTAAAGGGCGCTCTTTTAGAAAGGAGGTGAGGAGGAACTTCTTTAGTCAGAGGGTAGTTAATCTGTGGAACTCATTGCCACAGAGGGCTGTGGAGGCCAAGTCAGTGGATATATTTAAGGCAGAGATAGATAAATTCTTGATTAGAACAGGTGTCAAGGGCTCTGGGGAGAAGGCAGGGAAATGGGATTAGGAGGTGGATTAGAATGGCGGAGTCGACTCTACTCCTATAACTTGCAAACTTGTGAACTTGTCATTGTGTTACAGGAAAAGACCTGTTGACCCTCTGTCCTTGCACAGAGGGTGAAATATCCTTTACACTAACAAGAACACTTAAATTTGGGCGCGCACGGTGGTGCAGCGGTAGAATTGCTGCATTACAGTGCTCACAGCGCCAGAGACCCGGGTTCGATCCCGACTACAGGTACTGTCCCTATGGAGTTGGTACGTTCTCCCCGTGACCTTTCTCGAGGGCTTTCTCCGAGAGCTTCCGTTTCCTCCCGCACTCCAAAAACGTGCAGGTATGTGAGTTAGTTGGCTTGGTGTATGTGTAAATTGTCCCTAGTGTGTGTAGGATAGTGTTAATGTGCGGGGATCGCTGGGCTCGGTGGGCCAGAGGACCTTGTTTCCATTCTGAATCGCTAAACTAAACTAAACTAAACTAAACTAAACTATACTCAAGCCCACCTACTAACCTGAGGAATGATTAAAAAGCAAATGCTGACGGATCTATAGCATAACATTTAACAGAACAATAACACCATTTGAAAGGCATTTAGACAAGTACATGCATTGGAAAGGTTTAGAGGGATGTGGACCAAACATTGACAGGTCTAATGTAGTTTAGTTTCGTTTAGAGATACAGCACGGAAACAGGCCCTTCGGCCCACCGAGTCCGCTCCGCCCAGCGATCCCCGCACACTAACACTATCATACACACACTGGGGACAATTTACAATTGTACCAAGCCAATTAACCTACAAACCTGTGCGTCTTTGGAGTGTGGGAAGAAACCGAAGAGCTCGGAAAAAAACCCACGCGGGTCACGGGGAGAACGTGCAAACTCCGTACAGATGGCATCCGTAGTCGGGATCGATCCCGGATCTCCAGCGCTGCATTCGCTGTAAGGCAGCAATGTTGGGGGAGTCCAGAACAAGGGGCCACAGTTTGAGAATAAGGGGTAGGCCATTTAGAACGGAGATGAGGAAGAACTTTTTCAGTCAGAGGGTGGTGAAGGTGTGGAATTCTCTGCCTCAGAAGGCAGTGGAGGCCAGTTCGTTGGATGCTTTCAAGAGAGAGCTGGATAGAGCTCTTAAGGATAGCGGAGTGAGGGGGTATGGGGAGAAGGCAGGAACGGGGTACTGATTGATAGTGATCAGCCATGATCGCATTGAATGGCGGTGCTGGCTCGAAGGGCTGAATGGCCTACTCCTGCACCTATTGTCTATTGTCTATTGTCTATTGTCTACCGCTGCGCCACCGTGCCGCTTGGATGGGTCATCTTGGTTTCCATGGGTAAGTTGGGCCAAAGGCCTGCTTCCGTGAACCGTGAAACAGGTTAACGCTCCTGGTGTAGTGTTGGAGGTGGCATCATTTGAATGAGTTATTAAACCTTGCTGCCAGGTGGCGCTATACCTGGAGTCATCGAGCTGAACAGCACGGAAACAGGCCCTTCGGCCCATCGTGTCCTTGCCAACCAAATTGGCATATTGAGCAAATCCCACTTACCTGCACTTGGCCCATCACCCTCTAAATCCTTGCTGGCTCTGGAGAGGGCCCAGAGGAGGTTTACCAGAACTATACAAACCCTTTTGGCCTTTGGAGTGTGGGAGGAAACCGAAGCACCCGGAGAAAATCCACGCAGGTCACGGGGAGAACGTACAAACTCCACACACACACACACACACACACACACACACACAGCACTCGAGGTCAGGATCGAACCTGGATCTCTGGCGCCGTCAGGCAACGACTCTACCGCTGCGCCACCGTGCTGCTAAAAATTGGGGGGCGCAGTGGGTAAACAAACGCAGGGCAATTTTGTTTCTCTATTCTCGTTATAACTTTGGTAAATCGTGCTGACATGCAACCACTCGACAGAAACAAGTGGAATCAGTCCAGACCTTGAAATGCACAAAAAGGCTTGTGAAATGATGAATAATTTATCAGAATATAATGCAAGAACACTGCCTGGAATCTCAAGCACGTTGCGTGACATCGAGCATGGAGGGGAAATATTGTTGCTTGCATGGATGAAATTACATGATTTTCATTTGGCAACGTTACGAGCGATTATCATTCAGTTATAGATTCTTTGATGTCATAAATTGTCCATGGGCCTTGCGAAACATCTGTGCCAGCTGTTCCCTGATTACCACGGCATCAACCCGTTCCAGAGGTTCAGTTTGGTCTAGAGACATAGCAGGGCCACAGGCCCTTCGGCCCTCCGAGTCCACAGGCCCTTCGGCCCTCCGAGTCCACAGGCCCTTCGGCCCTCCGAGTCCACAGGCCCTTCGGCCCACCGAGTCCACAGGCCCTTCGGCCCTCCGAGTCCACAGGCCCTTCGGCCCACCGAGTCCACAGGCCCTTCGGCCCACCGAGTCCACAGGCCCTTCGGCCCACCGAGTCCACAGGCCCTTCGGCCCACCGAGTCCACAGGCCCTTCGGCCCACCGAGTCCACAGGCCCTTCGGCCCACCGAGTCCACAGGCCCTTCGGCCCACTTAGTCTGACCAGTGACCAGCGATCTCGGCACGCTAACTGCTATCCTACACACACTTGGGTCAATTTACAATTAACTTAGAAACCTGGACATCATTGGAGTGTGGAAGGAAACATAGAAACATAGAAACATAGAAAATAGGTGCAGGAGGAGGCCATTTGGCCCTTTATTGTGATCATGGCTGATCATCCACAATCAGTAACCCGTGCCTGCCTTCTCCCCATATCCCTTGATTCCGCTAGCCCCTAGAGCTCTATCCAACTCTCTTTTAAATTCATCCAGTGAATCGGCCTCCACTGCCTTCTGTGGCAGAGAATTCCACAGATTCACAACTCTTTGACTGAAAAGGTTTTTTCTCATCTCAGTTCTAAATGGCCTACCCCTTATTCTTAAACTGTGGCCCCTTGTTCTGGGCTCCCCCAACACTAATTACTATCCGACACACACTTGGGTCAATTTACAATTAACCTACAAACCTGGACGTCTTTGGAGTGTGGGAGGAAACATAGAAATATAGAAACATAGAAAATAGGTGCAGGAGGAGGCCATTTGGCCCTTCATTGTGATCACGGCTGATCATCCACAATCAGTAACCCGTGCCTGCCTTCTCCCCATATCCCTTGATTCCGCTAGCCCCCAGAGCTCTATCCAACTCTCTTTTAAATTCATCCAGTGAATAGGCCTCCACTGCCCTCTGTGGCAGAGAATTCCACAATTTCACAACTCTCTGGCTGAAAAGATTACTTCTCGCCTCAGTTTTAAATGGCCTCCCCTTTATTCTTGGACTGTGGCCCCTGGTTCTGGAAACTGAAGATCTCGGAGAAAACCCACGCAGGTCATGGGGAGAACGTGCAAACTCCGTACAGACAGCGCCCGAAGTCAGAATCAAACCCGGCGCTGTGAGGCGGCAACTCTACCGCTGCGCCACCGTGCTGCCCGATCTGAATACAAAAAATTCAGCTGCCTTATGGATGAGATTTTCAAAATGCAAGGCCCTATGAGGAATGGAAGAGGTTCCATGATATGAAGAATGGTTGGCGTTATCTCCAAGGTTTAGGGAATAGTCACCCATCACCTGAGACCCAACTACAGATGTCACAGATGGTCCGCCAAGGCTTGTTGGATCTCCGGGTTGGCAACCATTTTAACTCATCTTCCCATTCCCACACTGACCTTTCTGTCCTGGGCCTCCTCCAACGTCAGGGTGAGGCCACATGCAAACTGGAGGAGCAGCACCTGATATTTCGCCTGGGCAGCTTACACCCCAGCGGTATGAACATTGACTTCTCCAACTTCAAGTTCTACCCTCCAACTCCCCTCCTGAGGCGCATACAATTCACCCACCATCTCCCCCCCTGCTCTCGTCCCCCTCCTTTCCCCTCCTCCATACCCTCATCTCCCACACTGAGCCCCACATTTCCCTTTTAGAATCATAGAGTCATAGTGTGATACAGTGTTGAAACAGGCCCTTCGGCCCAACTCGCCCACACCGGCCAACAATGTCCCAGCTGCACTCGTCCCACCTGCATGCACTTGGTCCAAATCCCTCCAAACCTGTCCTATCCATGTACCTGACCAACTATTTCTTAAACGATGGGATAGTCCCAGCTCAACTACCTCCTCTGGCAGCTCGTTCCATGCACCCACCACCCTCTGTGTGAAAACGTTACCCCTCGGATTCCTATTAAATCTTTTCCCCTTCACCTTGAACCTATATCCTCTAGTCCTCGATTCCCCTACTCTGGGTAAAGGACTCTGTGCATCTACCCGATCTATTCCTCTCATGATTTTGTACACCATCCTCATTCTCCTACGCTCCATGGAATAGAGACCCAGCCTAATCAACCTCTCCCGACAGCTCACACCCTCGAGTCCTGGCAACATCCTCGTAAATCTTTTCTGAACCCTTTCAAGCTTGACAATATCTTTCCTATAACACGGTGCCCAGAACTGAACACAATACAATATTTAATCCCCCTTGTTCTCCTTCCTCCTATGTCCATCCCTCTAGCTTTACATCTCACTCCATTTCCCTCCTCCTCTTGAACCCCCTTTTAGTCTAGGAAGGAACTGCAGATTCTGGTTTGCACCGAAGAGCTCAGCGGGTCAGGCAGCATCTCTGGAGAGAAGGAATGGGTGACGTTTCGGGCCGAGACCCTACTTCAGACTGAGAGTCAGGGTAGAGGGAAACTAGAAGCGTGTAAAGGTACAGAACAAATCAGAGCCGGCACCGATGACCGAGGAAAGGTGGAGCCCACAAAGGTCCATTTTGAGATGGACACAAAATGCTGGAGTAACTCAGCGGGTCAGGCAGCATCTCTGCAGAGAAGGTCTTATCTCCTTTTCACCCCCATCCTTTGTCACTTGCCCCCACCCATCTGCCAATGAAGCCGCTCCCACGCCGACCACTAGCCAGGCTTTGTCCCCACCCCAGCACTCTTTCACCACCTCTACTCCAATTAGTCTGAAGAAGGGTCCCGACCCTAAACGTCACCCATCCATACCTTCCGCAGATGCTGCCTGGCCCGCTGAGTTCCTCCAGAGCTGTGTGTTTTGCTCGAGGCTCAAAATTAATTCTAATCCCTTTATTAGCCCGTACTTCATCCATATTAATCTGCATTAATGAAACCGTGTGGGCTGACGTACTTATTAATGCATGAAATGCTGGCATTAGCAGCAGGGGTCTAGTTGCCTTGGAGAAAGCAGGGCTCTGATCTGTCTTCTGCAATCATTGAAGGCCGCACAGGGGTAGCGGCAGTGTAGGGCGGCACGGTGGCGCGGTGGCAGAGTTGCCGCCTCACAGCGCCAGAGACCCGTGTTCGATCCTGACCTCGGGTGCTGTCTGCAGGCAGTTTGTAACGTTCTCCCCGTGACATTCTCCCCGGAATTTAGAAGGATGAGAGGGGATCTTATCGAAACGTATAAGATTATTAAGGGGTTGGATACGTTAGAGGCAGGAAACATGTTCCCAATGTTGGGGGAGTCCAGAACAAGTGGCCACACAGTTTAAGAATAAGGGGTAGGCCATTTAGAACTGAGATGAGGAAAAACTTTTTCAGTCAGAGAGTAGTGAATCTGTGGAATTCTCTGCCTCAGAAGGCAGTGGAGGTCAATTCTCTGAATGCATTCAAGAGAGAGCTAGATAGAGCTCTTAAGGATAGCGGAGACAGGGGGTATGGGGAGAAGGCAGGAACGGGGTACTGGTTGAGAATGATCAGCCATGATCACATTGAATGGCGGTGCTGGCTCGAAGGGCCGAATGGCCTCTTCCTGCACCTATTGTCTATTGTCTATTGACCGGCGTGGGTTTTCTCCGGGTGCTCCGGTTTCCACCCACATTCCAAAGGCATTGTTGGTTAATTGACTTCTGTAAATTGTTCCTGAGAGTGCAGGATAGTGCTAGACAGTAGACATAGACAATAGACAATAGGTGCAGGAGTAGGCCATTCAGCCCTTCGAGCCAGCACCGCCATTCAATGCGATCATGGCTGATCACTCTCAATCAGTACCCCGTTCCTGCCTTCTCCCCATACCCCCTCACTCCGCTATCCTTAAGAGCTCTATCCAGCTCTCTCTTGAAAGCATCCAACGAACTGGCCTCCACTGCCTTCTGAGGCAGAGAATTCCACACCTTCACCATTCTCTGACTGAAAAAGTTCTTCCTCATCTCCGTTCTAATCTTCCTCATCTCCGTTCTCAGCTTCCTCATCTCCGCTAGTGTGCGGTGATCGCTGGTCGGCGTGGACTCGGTGGGCCGAAGGGCCTGTTTTCGCGCTGAATCTTGAAACCAAACTAAACAAACACAGAACTCCTCTAAAAATATTAAAATCTAAAGTCTACAGATATTACGGAGAGACACAACGAATTGCAAAGACAGGAATCTTGAATAAAACATGAAAATGCTGGAAAAATACCAAGTTTGAAGAATGGTCCAGATCCACTTAGTGTCCTTTTGGGCATCTTTTTCACACAATGAGTGGTTTAGTTTAGTTTAGTTTAGAGATACAGCGCGGAAACAGGCCCTTCGGCCCACCGAGTCCATGCCGACCAGAGATCCCCGCACACTAACACTATCCTACACCAACACTAGGGCCAAATTTAAAAAAAACATTTACTCCAAGCTAATTAACCTACAAACCTTTACATTTACCCAGTCAATTAACCTACATACCTGCACGTCTTTGGAGTGTGGGAGAAAACCGAAAATCTCGGAGAAAACCCACGCAGGTCACGGGAAGAACGTACAAACTCTGTACAGACAGCACCCGTAGTCAGGATCGAACCCGGGTCTCTGGCACATGTAAGGCGGCAACTCTACCACTGCGCCACCATGTCGGGCGATGGGTGTATGGAACGAACTGCCAGAGGAGGTAGTTGAGGCAGGGACTATACCATTTGAAAGACATTTGGACAGGAACATGGACAGGAAAGGTTTGGAGGGATATGGGCCAAAGGCAGACAACTGGGACTAGCTTAGACAGAGCATCTTGGACAGCATGGACAAGTTGGGCCGAAGGGTCTGTTTCCGTGCAGAATGACTCTATTGTGTAAAAGGCTCAAGAGAAAGTAAGTTCTGAAAGAAGATTGAAAGGTAACAAATCTTTCAGTCAGAGGGTGGTGAATCTGTGGAATTCTTTGCCACAGAAGGCTGTGGAGGCCAAGTCAGTGGATATTTTTAAGGCACAGATAGATAGATTCTTGATTAGTATGGGTGTCAGGGTTTATGGGGAAAAGGCGGGAGAATGGGGTTAGGAGGGAGAGACAGATCGGCCATGATTGAATGGCAGAGTAGACTTGATGGGCCGAGTGGCCTAATTCTTGGCTGATCACTGATGAACATGACCTGATTAAATGATGCTGCATCTTTCTAAGTCAGCAGCAATAGTCTGTGTATTAAACATTCTCATCAAGGTGTGTATGATTTGTTCAAATCTAATACTGTGAAAGCTCTACAATTAATGTTGCTGTTTTTCTTCTGGGAGGTAAACATGTAATTAAATATCAGCCAACAACAAATCTCCTGCAGCTCAGAGCCTGGCTGCATTTCCCTTCGCTAAAAACAAGTTGGAAGACGCAAAAAATGGCAACGTGCAAGTTGCACAAAATGGCACAAAGACCTAACACCCAGTGCAAACATGACCCTGTCCAAGAGCAGTCATTTACAGTGGGAAAGGTTAGCTGAGCTCAAGTTCACATCAGAACATTGGGCAGCACGGTGGCGTAGCGGTAGAGTTTCTGCCTTCCAGTGCCAGAGTCCCGGGTTCAATCCTGACTACGTGCGTTGCCTGTGTTTGTACGTTCTCCCTGTGACCGCATGGGTTTTCTCCGGGTGCTCCGGTTTCCTCCCGCACTCCAAAGACGTACGGTTTGTAGGTTAAATGGCCTGTAAATTGTCCCTAATGTGGAGGACATAGAACAAATGTGTACGGGGTGATAGATTTAGATTTAGAGGTACAGCGCAGAAACAGGCCCTTCGGCCCACCGGGTCCGCGCCGCCCAGCGATCCCCGCACACTAACGCTATCCTACACCCACTAGGGACAATTTTTACATTTTCCCAGCCAATTAACCTACAAACCTGTACGTCTTTGGAGTGTGGGAGGAAACCGAAGATCTCGGAGAAAACCCATGCAGGTCACGGGGAGAACGTACAAACTCCGTACAGACAGCACCCGTAGTCAGGATCGAACCTGAGTCTCCGGCGCTGCATTCGCTGTAAGGCAGCAACTCTACCGCTGCGCCACTGTGCCGCCACTAGACAATAGACAATGATCAATAGACAATGGTCAATAGACAATAGACAATAGGTGCAGGGGTAGGCCATTCGGCCCTTCGAGCCAGCACCGCCATTCAATGTGATCATGGCTGATCATTTTCAATCAGTACCCCGTTCCTGCCTTCTCCCCATACCCCCTGACTCCACTATCCTTAAGAGCTCTTTCTAGCTCTCTCTTGAATGCATTCAGAGAATTGGCCTCCACTGCTTTCTGAGGCAGAGAATTCCACAGATTCACAACTCTCTGACTGAAAAAGTGTTTCCTCATCTCCGTTCTAAATAGCCTACCCCTTATTCTTAAACATGGACTCGGTGGGCCAAAGGGCCTGTTTCCATGCCCTGTCTCTAAACTAAACTTGTAAAAGACACAAAAGCATCAGCCTTTTGTTAAACTTTCTGTGCGGGAATTGTCCAAGTGCAAAATCTCACATTCTCATCTAGACCCAAGGAAGTTTACAAAAAAACACGCAAAGTGCTGGAGTAACTCAGCGCGTCAGGCAGCATCTCTGGAGAACAAGGATAGGTGATGTTTCGGATGGAGACCCTTCTTCAGTCTGCCTGACAGGTCTGCTGAGGCATTTTGTGTCTTTTTGTTTATTGCCGATATTACCCCACTGGACAAGAAGGCCGTAAAGCAGAATAGTGGGAACTATAGGCCGGTTAGTGTGACTTCAGCGGTTGGTAAGATTTTGGTCCATTATAAAGGATGAGGTTACAGAGTACTTAGACGTTCATGATAAAATAGGTCGATGCTTTGTAAAGGGGAGGTCTTGCCTGACGAATCCGCTGGGATTCGTTGAAGAAGCAAATAGCAGGACAGACAAAGGAGAGTCAGTAGATGTTGTCTACCTAGATTTTCAGAAAGCCTTTGATAAGGTGCCACACGTGAGGCTGCTAAGGAAGATGAGAGCCCACTGTATCAAAGGGCAGATACCGGCAATGGACAGCAGGTTGGCTGGATGGCAGAAGGCAAAGAGTGGCCATAAAGGGGGCTTTTACTGGTTGGCTGCCAGTGACTAGCGGAGTTCCGCAGGGCTCGGTGCTGGGGCCACTACTCTTCACATTAATGATTTGGACGAGGTAGATCGAGGGTTTGTGGCCAAGTTTGCGGATGATACGAAAATAGGTGGAGGGGCAGGTAGTGCAGAGAAAGCAGGGACTCTGCAGAAGGACGTGTAGAGGCTGGGAGAGTGGGCAGAGAAGTGGCAGATGGAATATAGTGTAGCAAAGTGTGGAGTCGTGCACTTTGGCGGCAGGAATAAAGGCGTAGACTATTTTCTAAATGGGGAGAGAATCCAGAATTCGGAGGTGCAAAGGGACTTGGGAGTGGTGGTGCAGGATTTCTAAAACATTAATCTGCAAGTTGAGTCGGTAGTAAAGAAGGCAATCGCAATGCTAGCATTTATTTCAAGAGGGCTAGAATACAAAAACAGGATTGTCATGCTGAGGTTCGATAAGGCGCTGGTCAGGCCAGATTTGGAGTACTGTGAGCAATTTTGTGCCCCGTATCTGAGGATATGGGTCCAGGGGAGGTTTACAAGAATGATCCCTGGAATGAGTGGGTTAACCTGTGATGAGCGTTTGTCGGCTCTGGGCCTGTACTCGCTGGAGTTTAGAAGGATGAGGGGGGACCTCATCGAAACTTACCGAATATTGAAAGGCCTGGATAGAGTGGATGTGGAGAGGATGTTTCCACTAGTGGGAGAGTCTAGGACTAGAGGTCACAGCCTCAGAATTAAAGGATGTTCCATTAGGAAGGAGAAGAGGAGGAATTTTGTTTAGTCGGAGGGTGGTGAATCTGTGGAGTTATTTGCTGCAGAAGGCTGTGGAGGCCGAGTCAGTGGATATTTCTAAGGCAGAGCGAGGTAGATTCCTGATTAGTGCGGGTGTCAATGGTTATGGGGAGAAGGCAGGAGAATGGGGTTAGGTGGGAGAGATAGATCAGCCATGATTGAATGGCGGAGTAGACTTGATGGGCCGAATGGCCTAATTCTGCTCCTATCACTTATGACCTTAAGACCTTATGACCTTAACTAGTAGCTGTAGTTGTTTGTTACTTCTACTGAAAATGTTGCTGCTCAGGTTCCTATAAAACCTTTCCCTTCTCACTTTAACCTCTGTCTCTGGTTCTTGTCTACCCTGTCTAGGCTAGTCCCACCTGCCCTCGTTTGGACCATATCACGGTGGCGCGGCGGTAGAGTTGCTGCCTTTCAGCGCCAGAGACCCGGGTTCGATCCTGACTACGGGCGCTGCTTGTTCGTTCTCCCTGTGACCACGTGGGTTTTCTCCGGGAGCTCCGGTTTTCACGCACATTGCAAAGACGTGCTGGTTAATTGTAGGTTAATAATCTTCGTGTAATTGTTAATTGTCCCCAGTGTGTGTAGGATAGTGCTGGTGTCACTAGCGATAGTGATCGCAGGTGGGCCGAAGGGCCTGTTTCCGTGCTGTATCTCTTAAATCTAAAATCTAAATATCCCTCGAGACTCTCTTAGGATTTCATCTACAAAATAAAATAAAAAATAAAAAATTATATAATGTAAATGTGCATTATTTCCATACAAATGCATTCAAGGCAAATATTTTTGTCACTGGAACCAACTAATTTAATTAGCATGACAATGTTTTAAACAAATCAACTTCATGTATTGAATTAGCATGTGATTTGAATGAACTGACTTGAAAGTGAAAGTTGATTATAAATAATTGTTCTTAATTATTCTTTGTTCCTTCACATGTTCCAAGTGATTTGTTGTTCAGTGAAACTCTTGCTGTAATGTGACCTTCACTCAAAGGCAGAAGAAATCTCGCAGTTTTCTGATGGCATCTTTGCGGGACTAACCAGGGGCGGTCACGGTGGCGCAGCGGTAGAGTTGCTGCCTTACAGCGCTTGCAGCGCCGGAGACCCGGGTTCGATCCCGACTACGGGTGATGCCTGTCCGGAGTTTGTACGTTCTCCCCGTGACCCGCGTGGGATTTTCTCCGAGATCTTCGGTTTCCTCCCACACTCCAAAGACGTGCAGGTTTGTAGGTTAATTGGCTTGGTTGAAGCGTAAATTGTCCCTGGTGTGTGTGGGATAGTGTTAGTGTGCGGGGATCGCTGGTCGGCGCGGACACGGTGGGCCGAATGGCCTGTTTCTGCGCTGCATCTCTAAACTAAACTAAACTAAACTAAACTCTACGACTCTCTAAGAATGTTGTTGATCGCTCCCAGTGAAGGTGTCTGTTGTGGAAACTCAAGTAAGTGTACAGGTTAGTACGGGTGTCAGGGGTTATGGGGAGAAGGCAGGAGAATGGGGTTGAGAGGGAGAGATAGGCCAGCCATGATTGAATGGCGGAGTAGACTTGATGGGCCGAATGGCCTAATTATGCTCCTTTCACATATGATTTTATGACAAAATGAATGAATGAATGAATGAATAAGTTTATTGGCCAAGTATGTGCATATACAAGGAATGTGCCTTGGTGCTCCGCTCACAAATGACAACACAAACATACAGTTAACAATTAAGAATAAAGCATAAACACATCAAAGCAATAAAGATACAACATTACGGTCTAAACATGTGGGTGAAAATAAACCAGAGCAAAAAAAGAGACTATAGACTTTGGTTATTGAGTAGAACTACCACTCGTGGAAAAAAAAGCTGGAAAAATGCCTCCAAGTTTGATGTAGTTCGGAGTCTGTTTGGGAGGTTGTAGTGTTTAATGGTTGTCAGGAAGAAGCTGTCTCCTGAACCTGGACGTTAGAGTTTACAGACTCCTGCCTGACTATCTACAGCCATTGCACACATCTACAACGTCACCAGAGGATAATGGTCCTCTGTCACTTGCGGTATAATTAACATGCTCGAGGCTAGTCCCTTGAGTGACTGTCTTCGTCACAAAGAACACTTGCAGGAGATTTATTACACGCACTTGTTGCCGTTCATACGCTTCGCTCAACATCCATAACCAAATCTCCGACTCGATTCCCTGAATCTACCCTCTGGGATGTTCAAAGGGAAGCCGATGTATTTTTCATTAATTGCGAATCTACCACCGCCTTCGCTTTGCTCAAATGTGTTATTCTCTCTCCCAGAGGGAACTCCTGGCAAGGCACTTACTCAAAGTCACAGGAGCAGCATGAACGCAATTAAATATGTAACGCATTGCCCCGTACAAAGAACGGTTGCTGAAGTTGGCGGCATGCGTTCAAGGTCACCCCACCAGCTTCGGTGTTGGGTGGGGGGGAAGGTGAAATGGGTCGTAGGAGGGTTTGAAAATTAGATACAAAGATAGACACGAAAAGCTGGAGCAACTCAGCGGCTCAGGCGGCATCTCTGGAGAAAAGGAGTAGGTGCCATTTTGGTTTGGGACTAGGGTTGCCAACTGTCCCATATTCGCCGGGACTTCCCGTATTTTGGGTTAAATTGGTTTGTCCTGTATGGGACCGCCCTTGTCCCCTATTAGGCCCGGGGGGCGCTGTAGGCCCGGACACTGTAGGCCCGGACGCTGTAGGCCCGGACGCTGTAGGCCCGGACGCTGTAGGCCCGGACGCTGTAGGCCCGGACGCTGTAGGCCCGGACGCTGTAGGCCTGGACATTGTACGCCCGGACACTGTAGGCCTGGACATTGTAGCCCCGGACATTGTAGGCCCGGACATTGTACGCCCGGACGCTGTAGGCCTGGACATTGTAGCCCCGGACATTGTAGGCCCGACGCTCTAGGCCCGGACGCTGTAGGCCCGGACACTGTAGCCCGGGGGCTGCAGCAGTCCCGGATAGTATAGGCCCAGGCGCTGCCTAACGGAGGTTGTGTAGCAACCCGCCTCCCAGCCCAGGCGGCCGCCATTGGTGGAGTGGGAGCACGTGGCCGCTGGCTGGGTGAGGTTACGTGGGACGCGGGGCGGTGACGTCTTATTTGGGAGTGAGGAAGTTGGCACCCCTAGTCGGGACCCTTCTTCAGACTGAGAGACAGGTGAAAGGGAAACAAGTTCACAAGTTATAGTAGTAGAATTAGGTCATTCGGCCCCTTGAGTCCACCCTGCCATTCAATCATGGCTGATCACTGCCTGCTAATCCCATTTCCCTGCCTTCTCCCCATAACCCTTGACACCCGTCCTAATCAAGTATCTATCCCTGCCTTTAAAATATCCACTGACTTGGCCTCCACAGCCCTCTGACTAAAGAAATTCCTCCTCACCTCCTTTCTAAAAGAGCGCCCTTTAATTCTGAGGCTGTGACCTCTGGTCCTGGACTCTCCCACCAGTGGAAACGAGAGAGATAGACGGCGGCGTAGAGAGATATAGAACAAATGAGTGAAAGATATGCAAAAAACTAACGATGATAAAGGATAAAGGAAACAGGCCATTGTTAGCTGTGGGCTAGGTGAAAACGAGTTACAGACAATGAGACTCAACAAGACGGTTTTGAAGCAAGCACCGAGAAAACACACGGGTCTGTCGTAGTGAGTCAGAGCCAGTGTCCGGGCCTACGTATTTAAGAGGGAGTTAGATGTGGCCCTTGTGGCTAAAGGGATCAGGGGGTATGGAGAGAAGGCAGGTACGGGATACTGAGTTGGATGATCAGCCATGATCATAATGAATGGAGGTGCAGGCTCGAAGGGCCGAATGGCCTACTCCTGCACCTATTTTCTATGTTTCTATGTTTCTATGAGTCTGGGTTAAAATGTGATACCTTTATTTGATACCTTTGATACCTGAAGATTTTATACCAGCGTGAAAAAGCAAGGAAAGCTGGGATGTACACATTCACAAAAGCTTGAAAGTGGTGAAGCAAGTTTGTAGGAACATAGAACATACAGCATTGGACTGAACAACACAGGGACAGAAGATAGACACAAAGTGCTGGAATAACTCAGCAGGTCAGGCAGCATCCCTGGAGAACATCTCTGGATAGGCGACATATTTCGCTTGATTAGTACGGGTGTCAGGGATTATGGGGAGAAGGCAGGAGAATGGAATTGAGGGGGAAAGATAGATCAAGCATAATTGAATGGCGGAGTTGACTTGATGGGCCGAATGGCCTAATTCTGCTCCTATGACTAATGAATTTTAGTTTAGTTTAGTTTCGTTTAGTTTAAAGATACAGCACAGAAACAGGCCCTTCAGCCCACCGAGTCCGCACTGACCAGCGATCCCAGCACATTGACACTATCCAACACTTACTAGGGACAATTTTACACTTATTCCACGCCAATTAACCTACAAATCTGTACGTCTTTGGAGTGTGGGTGGAAACCGAAAGTCTCGGAGAAAACCCACGCAGGTGACGGGGAGAACGTACAAACTCCGTACAGACAGCACCCATATCATATCATATCATATATCATATCATATATATACAGCCGGAAACAGGCCTTTTCGGCCCACCAAGTCCGTGCCGCCCAGCGATCCCCGCACATTAACACTATCCTACACCCACTAGGGACAATTTTTACATTTACCCAGCCAATTAACCTACAAACCAGTACGTCTTTGGAGTCGGGATCGAACCCGGGTCTCTGGCGCTGTAAGCGCTGTAAGGCAGCAACTCTACCGCTGCGCCACCGTGCCGCCCCTGAACTTATTTTGGGTCGGGGTCTTTCATCAGACTGATTGTAGATGGGGAGGAAGAAAGATTTATTATGTTTTATGTTTATGAAAAATTTATGTTTAGGTTTATTAGTGTCACACGTGTCGAGGTACAATGAAAAGCATTGTTGTGTGTGCTCTCAGATCAGATATAACAGTCAGCAAATATGAGCAAGCAAAACTTTAGTATAATTGATAGAGCTAAGGAGAAGGTACAAAGGGCAGAATCTCGTTCCTCCAGATTCAGGGACAGTTTTCTTCCCAGCTGTTATCAGGCAACTGAACCAGCAATGTGAGAACGGTCCTGAACTACTATCTACCTCATGTGAGATCTTCCAACTATATTTTATCGGACTTTTACTGGACTTTATCTTGCACTAAACGTTATTCCCTTTGTCCTGTATCTGTTCACTGTGGACGGCTCGATTGTAAATGTGTATAGTATTTCCGCTGACTGGAAAAGCATTTTTACTGTACCTCGATACATGTGACAATAAGAATAAACTAACCTAAAGGAAAGATGGGCAACAAGTGCTGGAGTAACTCAGCGGGTCAGGCAGCATCTGTGGAGAACATGGATAGGTGACGTTTCACAGAGTGCTGGAGTAACTCAGCGGGTCAGGCAGCATCTGTGGAGAACATGGATAGGTGACGTTTCACAGAGTGCTGGAGTAACTCAGCGGGTCAGGCAGCATCTGTGGAGAACATGGATAGGTGACGTTTCACAGAGTGCTGGAGTAACTCAGTGGGTCAGGCAGCATCTGTGGAGAACATGGATAGGTGACGTTTCACAGAGTGCTGGAGTAACTCAGTGGGTCAGGCAGCATCTGTGGAGAACATGGATAGGTGACGTTTCACAGAGTGCTGGAGTAACTCAGTGGGTCAGGCAGCATCTGTGGAGAACATGGATAGGTGACGTTTCACAGAGTGCTGGAGTAACTCAGTGGGTCAGGCAGCATCTGTGGAGAACATGGATAGGTGACGTTTCACAGAGTGCTGGAGTAACTCAGTGGGTCAGGCAGCATCTGTGGAGAACATGGATAGGTGACGTTTCACAGAGTGCTGGAGTAACTCAGTGGGTCAGGCAGCATCTGTGGAGAACATGGATAGGTGACGTTTCACAGAGTGCTGGAGTAACTCAGTGGGTCAGGCAGCATCTGTGGAGGACATGGATAGGTGACGTTTCACAGAGTGCTGGAGTAACTCAGTGGGTCAGGCAGCATCTGTGGAGAACATGGATAGGTGACGTTTCACAGAGTGCTGGAGTAACTCAGTGGGTCAGGCAGCATCTGTGGAGAACATGGATAGGTGACGTTTCACAGAGTGCTGGAGTAACTCAGTGGGTCAGGCAGCATCTGTGGAGAACATGGATAGGTGACGTTTCACAGAGTGCTGGAGTAACTCAGTGGGTCAGGCAGCATCTCTGGAGAACATGGATAGGTGACGTTTCGGGTCGGAACCCTTCTTCTGGCTGTTCTGACAAGGGTCCCACCACAACACGTCACCTATTCCTTTGGAAAGACTACACAAGATTACAATCAAACCATACATAATGTACAGATACTGAACAAAGGGAATAACGTTTAATGCAAGATGAAGTCTGATAAAAGATTATTATTGTCACGTTGTACCGTGGTACAGTAAAATGTTTTTTGTTCGTTTTTCTCACTTGTTCGCACTTTGCGATCTTGTTTGAAAGAACCCAGCATCTGCAGTTCTTTGTGTCTAATCCTAAACCTAATGTACATAATTGTACTTATGTATAGTAGCATCTGATCTGATTGGATACCATGCAAAACAAAGCTTTTCACTGTACCTCGGTACACTTGACAATAATAAACCTAAACCATCTGCTTTTACATGTGGTTTTAAAAGATAACATGGCTCAATGATAAGGAAGTATTGGCTAATCTTTCTATCCCATTAATTATCCTCTTCATGGTGGCATTATTCTTTTTAGGAGGGGGTTTGTTGTGCCCAAATTGGCTGCAATGTTTAGTTTCGTTTAGAGATACAGCGCGGAAACAGGCCCACCGAGACCACGTCGACCAGCGATCCCCGCACACTGACACTATCTTACATACACTAGAGGCAATTTTATCATATCATATATATACAGCCGGAAACAGGCCTTTTCGGCCCTCCAAGTCCGTGCCGCCCAGTGATCCCCGTACATTAACACTATCCTACACCCACTAGGGACAATTTTTTACATTTTACCCAGCCAATTAACCTACATACCTGTACGTCTTTGGAGTGTGGGAGGAAACCGAAGATCTCGGAGTAAACCCACGCAGGTCACGGGGAGAACGAACAAACTCCTTACAGTGCAGCACCCGTAGTCAGGATCGAACCTGAGTCTCCGGCGCTGCATTCGCTGTAAAGCAGCAACTCTACCGCTGCGCTACCGTGCCGTTACATTTATACCAAGCCAATTAGGGCCCCTGACATCAGTCTAAATAAGGGTCTCGACCAGAAACGTCACCCATTCATTCCTTCTCTCCTGAGATGCTGCCTGACCCGCTTAGTTACTCCAGCTTTTTGTGCTAGCTCATATTGAATGGCGGTGCTGGCTCGAAGGGACGAATGGCCTACTCCTGCGACCAGCTCAAATTATGGAAGGCAGCGTCTGCCTTTTGTAGCTTCTACATCAGTCTTGTACTGCATGTATAAATCTGTGTGTCTACAAAGATCGGCCAGAAGCAAAACATTTTCTGCAGTTGCTTATTAACACGTTTGGCGGGATTTCCCTGGGAGGAACTCTGCCTTTGGGCTCAGAGGTTGTTAGGAACAGTAAGGTGCTAATTGGTTAGCAACCATCAATTTCCACCTGTCACTAACTATTTGCCGTACGCTGCTTAAGTTCTTATCACCTTCTCTGCTCGTGATTTTTTTAAATCTGTGGTTTTCTCTGGTCAAGACCCAGTGTTGTAAAAAGCCGGCATGCTCCCAAATAGATCAAATGAACGCCGTTTGACCACAGATGTCACGGCTTTTGTTGTGTAGGAACTGCAGATGCTGGTTTATACCGAAGACAGACAGAAAATGCTGGAGTAACTCAGCAGGACAGGCAGCATCTCTGGAGAGAAGGAACAGGTGACAATAGACAATAGACAATGGACAATAGGTGCAGGAGGAGGCCATTCGGCCCTTCGAGCCAACACCGCCATTCAATGTGATCATGGCTAATCATTCTCAATCAGTACCCCGTTCCTGCCCTCTCCCCATACCCCCTGACTCCGCTATCCTTAAGAGCTCTATCTAGCTCTCTCTTAAATGCATTCAGAGAATTGGCCTCCACTGCCTTCTGAGGCAGAGAATTCCACAGATTCACAACTCTCTGGCTGAAAAAGTTTTTCCTCATCTCAGTTCTAAATGGCCTACCCCTTATTCTTAAACTGTGGCCCCTTGTCCTGGACTCCCCCAACATTGGGAACATGTTTCCTGCCTCTAACGTGTCCAACCCCTTAATAATCTTGGGTGACGTTTGGGGTCGAGACCTTTCCTCAGATCTCAGGTACTGAGATTCGGTCTCGACACAAAACGTCGCCCATCCCTTCTCTCCAGAGATGCCGCCTGTCCTGCTGAGTTACTCCAGCATTTTGCGTCCATCTTCGGTTTAAACCAGCGTCCGGAGTTCCTATCCTCATATCGAATTCAAGTGTGGTAGTTCTTCAAACGTATTAAGTGACTTCCTTCTGTTTTCTAATGACTCTGGTCACATACCAAAAGAGCTATTTAAATTTATTTGATCCTACCTGTGTTCAGGAGTGTAAACCTGAACCCAGCTGATTGGAATTGAATGGTCTGTCTGAAGTTTTGAAGACGAGAGGCAAAGTGCCTATGTTAACGCAGGTGAAATGAGAGACATGTTAATGTAATTATACATGGTTCAACAGAACAGGTGCTTTCAACCTGAAGGAGATAATTAAGTTTAATAACCATGCTAAAATCAAGATTGTGCTGTTACTACTGTTACACTTATTTTTCAACTCTTCAGTTAATCCATTGAAGTTACAGCCGATCAAAGTGCTACTCCACGGATTGATTTCATGAAACTTTATATCACGTGATGTTTTATCCAGTTTAGTTTAGTTTAGAGATACATCGCGGAAACAGGCCCTTCGGCCCACCGGGTCGGTGCCGACCAGCGATCCCCGCACACTAACACTACCCTATACCCGCTAGGGACAATTTTTACGTTTACCAAGCCGATTAACCCTACAAACTTGGACGTCTTTGGAGTGTGGGAGGAAACCGAAGATCTCGGAGAAAACCCACGCAGGTCACGGGGAGAACGTACAAACTCCGTACAGGTGGCGCCCGTAGTCGGGATGGAACCCGGGTCTCAGGCGCTGCATTCGCTGTAAGGCAGCAACTCTACCGCTGCGCCACCGTGACAGCCCGTGTCAGAGTGAAATTCTTTGTTTTTCAAACCATACAGAGGCAAGCAGAGTCACCGCATATCGACGGCACGGTGGCGCAGCGGTAGAGTTGCTGCCTTATAGTACAAACTGCACCGGAGCCCCGGGTTCCATCCCGACTATGGGTGCTGTCTGTACGGAGTTTGTACGTTCTCCCCGTGACAAAACATGGGCTTTCTCCGGGTGCTCCGGTTTCCTCCCACACTCCAAAGACGTACAGGTTTTTTTATAGGTTAATTGGCTTTGGTTAAAATGTAAATGGTCCCCAGTGTGTGCAGGATAATGTTAATGTGCGGGGATCACTGGTCGGTGCGGACTCATAAGGTCAGAAGTGATAGGAGTAGAATTAGGCCATTCGGCCCATCAAGTCTACTCCCCCATTCAATCATGGCTGATCTATCTCCCTCTCATCCCCATTCCCCTGCCTTCTCTCCATAACCCCTGACACCCGTACTAATCAAGAACCTGTCAATCTCTGCCTTAAATCTCTACTGAAAGATCTACTTGGGATCTGACCATTGATCTCCGACTCGATGGGCCGAAGGGCCTGTTTCCACGCGGTATGTCGAAACTCAACTATAGGGGGCGCCAAAAAAGTTATAAAGTGTCAACGTGGTCCCCAAAGGTCTCTCCTCGGCCCCAATGGACCCCCCCCACCCCCCCCCCCCCCCCATGCTGGGTCCCTCTTTGTTCTCAGTGGTGGGTCCTCGACCATCCCCTGCCCCCCGGCCTCTCTCCACTGGCTCCCAGTAAAGTACAGAATCAACTTCAACCTCCGCCTATTCACATACAAAGCCCTAAACAGGCTTGCCCCCCCCCCCCCCCATATCAAAAATCTTCAAACCTACCACTCAATCTCCAGGTCCCTCAGGTCGGCCGACTTGGGGCTACTGACTATCCCGCGGTCTAGGCTTAAGCTCAGGGGTGACCGCGCTTTTGCGGTTGCAGCTCCTAGACTGTGGAACAGCATCCCTCTCCCCATCAGAACTGCCCCCTCCATCGACTCCTTTAAGTCCAGGCTTAAAACCTATTTCTACTCCCTAGCGTTTGAGGCCCTCTGGAGGGGGGGGGGGGGGGGGGGGTGCTGTGAACTGTTTATGTATGTGCTGTTATGTTTGTGTGCCGTTGTATGTTCGTTCTTAGTACCTGAACTGATGTACAGCACTTTGGTCAACGTGGGTTGTTTTTAAATGTGCGACACAAATAAAATTGACTTGAGTTGACTTGATTTGACCCATCGGACCACATCAACGGGCACCAGATCTGTACGCCACAAACCGGTTTACATCTATCTCCAGTGCACTAAAATGTTGCTGCATTTAACCGTCTGAATTGAATTGAATTGAATTGAATTGCATGGATTGAATTGAATTGAATTGAATTGAATTGAATTGAATTGAATTGAATAGGTTTTATTGGCCAAGTATGTACACACACAAGGAATGTGCCTCGGTGCTCCGCTCGCAAGTAACAACACGAACATACAATAAACAATTAAGAATAAAACATAAAACATTAAACCAATTAAGAATAAAACATTATAGTTTAAACATGTGAAGAATGAAATAAAATACCAGGGCAAAAGGAGGCTACAGACTTTTGGCTGTTGAGTAGAGCTACTGCTCGTGGGAAAAAAAGCTGTTTTTATGTCTGGCTGTGGCTGCTTTGACAGTCTGGAGTTGCCTTCCAGAGGGACGTGCTTCAAAGAGTTTGTGGCCAGGGTGAGGGGGGTCAGAGATGATCTTGCCTGCTCGCTTCCTGGCCCTTGCAGTGTACAGTTCGTCAATGGGGGGAAGGTTGCAGTCAACAACCTTCTCGGCTGTGCGAACGATGCGTTGCAGCCTCCGGATGTCGTGCTTGGTGGCTGAGCCAAACCAGACCATGATGGAGAAGGTGAGGACAGACTCCAACGATGGTGAATGGGGGGAGAGGAGGGAAGGGGGAGCACTCCTAAAGTCTACCCTGAGGCCCACCTTCAAGGTTCTGACCAGCACATCATTCTCCGACAATTCCATCACCTCCAACGTGGACCCACTATCAGTCACATCTGCCCATCCCCATCCCTCTCCGCCTTAGACAATAGACAATAGACAATAGGTGCAGGAGGAGGCCATTCGGCCCTTCGAGCCAGCACCGCCATTCAATGTGATCATGACTGATCATTCTCAATCAGTACCCCGTTCCTGCCTTCTCCCCATACCCCCTGACTCCGCTATCCTTAAGAGCTCTATCTAGCTCTCTCTTGAAAGCATCCAGAGAATTGGCCTCCACTGCCTTCTGAGGCAGAGAATTCCACAGATTTACAACTCTCTGACTGAATTTTTTTTTTCCTCATCTCCGTTCTAAATGGCCTACCCCTTATTTTTAAACTGTGGCCCCTGGTTCTGGACTCCCCCAACATTGGGAACATGTTTCCTACCTCTAACGTGTCCAACCCCTTAATAATCTTATATGTTTCGATAAGATCTCCTCTCATCCTTCTAAATTCCAGTGTATACAAGCCTAGTCGCTCCAGTCTTTCAACATATGACAGTCCCGCCATTCTGGGAATTAACCTAGTAAACCTACGCTGCACGCCCTCAATAGCAAGAATATCCCTCCTTAAATTTGGAGTCCAAAACTGCACACAGTACTCCAGGTGAGGTCTCACTAGGGCCCTGTATAACTGTGCCTTCCACAGTAACCGCTCCCTCCGCAAATCCTCCATCCACTCATCCCTTCCCACTAAATCCACCCGCTCCCCTGCTCCTTCTGCAGTTGGACAGGGCCCTAGTGAGACCGCACCTGGAGTACTGTGTGCAGTTTTGGTCTCCAAATTTGAGGAAGGATATTCTTGCTATTGAGGGCGTGCAGCGTAGGTTCACTAGGTTGATTCCCGGAATGGCGGGACTGTCGTATGTTGAAAGGCTGGAGCAATTAGGCTTGTATACACTGGAATTTAGAAGGATGAGGGGGGATCTTATTGAAACATATAAGATAATTAGGGGATTGGACACATTAGAGGCAGGAAACATGTTCCCAATGTTGGGGGAGTCCAGAACAAGGGGCCACAGTTTAAGAATAAGGGGCAGGCCATTTAGAACGGAGATGAGGAAGAACTTTTTCAGTCAGAGAGTGGTGAGGGTGTGGAATTCTCTGCCTCAGAAGGCAGTGGAGGCCAGTTCGTTGGATGCTTTCAAGAGAGAGCTGGATAGAGCTCTTAAGGATTGCGGAGTGAGGGGGTGTGGGGAGAAGGCAGGAACGGGGTACTGATTGAGAGTGATCAGCCATGATCGCATTGAATGGCGGTGCTGGCTCGAAGGGCTGAATGGCCTACTCCTGCACCTATTGTCTATTGTCTATTGTCTATTGACATGGGCTTGGCACATGCAGAAACATGGGCAGACACGCATCGGTACACAGAAGGTGCACCGATGAAGGTTGGGCCATTGGTGGGCTTTCTTTATGCTTGCATCAGTGTGCTGGGTCCAGGATAGATCTTCAGAGATATGCATGACCGCTGTACACCTGCAGACATTCAAGAGAGTATTGCTGGACAAACCAATTCTCCTCAATCTTCCAATCAGTCATCGAGTCTCTCGCGATGATATATTGGTTCCTTCCTGAATAACAAATCATGCAGTCGCGGGGAGAACGTGCAGACTCCACACAGAGAGCACCTGAGCTCTGGACCACGTCCAGCTCACTGGCTGGAGTTGTGTCGTGCAAACTGTCTCCTGCATTTGGCCCCCAGGGTTTATTCAACTTCTACATCTTAATAGCTCAGGCGGCACGGTGGCGCAGCGGTAGAGTTGCTGCCTCACAGTGCCAGAGACCCGGGTTCAATCCTGACTACGGGCGCCGTCTGTACGGAGTTTGTACGTTCTCCCCGTGACCTGCGTGGGTTTTCTCCGAGATCTACGGTTTCCTCCCACACTCCAAAGACGTACAGGTTTGCAGGTTAATTGGCTTGGTATAAGTGTAAATTGTCCCTAGTGTGTGTAGGATAATGTTAATGTGCGGGGATCGCTAGCCGGCGCGGACCTGGTGGGCCGAAGGGCCTGTTTCTGCGCTGTATCTCAAAACTAAACTAAACTAAAAAAGAACGCACCATTGGCGAGGAGATGAGGAGGAATTTCTTCAGTCAGAGGGTGGTGAATCTGTGGAATTTATTGCCACAGAAGGCTGTGGAGGCCAAGTCAATGGATATTTTTAAGGCGGAGATTGACAGTTTCTTGATTAGTGCGGGTGTCAGGGGTTGTGGGGGGAAGGCAGGAGAAGAGGGTTGAGAGGGAAAGATAGATCAGCCACGATCGAATGGCGGGAGTAGACTCGATGGGCTGAATGGCCTAATTCTGCTTCTTGTGACTGATGAAGTGATGAAACAGGATGGCCTTGCCCGCCTGTAACTATTTAGAAACATAGAAACATAGAAAATAGGTGCAGGAGTAGGCCATTCGGCCCTTCGAGCCTGTACGCACCGCCATTCAATATGATCATGGCTGATCATCCAACTCAGCATCCCGTACCTGCCTTCTCTCCATACCCCCTGATCCCTTTAGCCACAAGGGCCACATCTAACTCCCTCTTAAATATGGCCAATGAACTGGCCTCAACTTCCTTCTGTGGCAGAGAATTCCACAGATTCACCACTCTCTGTGTGAAAAAAAACTTTCTCATCTCGGTCCTAAAAGACTTCCCCCTTATCCTTAAACTGTGACCCCTTGTTCTGGACTTCCCCAACATCGGGAACAATCTTCCTGCATCTAGCCTGTCCAACCCCTTAAGAATTTTGTATGTTTCTATAAGATCCCCCCTCAATCTTCTAAATTCCAGCGAGTACAAGCCGAGTCTATCCAGTCTTGTGCGGGTGTCAGGGGTCATGGGGAGAAGGCAGGAGAAGGGGGTTGAGAGGGAGAGACAGATCAGCCACGATCGAATGGCGGAGTAGACTCGATGGGCCGAATGGCCTAATTCTGCCTCCTATGACTGATGAAGTGATGAAACAGGATGGCCTTGCCCGCCTGTAACTATTTGAGACGGCAGAATGCCCCCACGCAGGAACTAAACCTCTCCAATCTGCACCGACGTGCCGAAGCTTTTAATGAGACTTGCAGCGAAAGATAAAAAGAGGCTTGACCTACTTTGTTGAAAAAGAAGGATTTTGTACTGGAAGGGGAAGCGGGTAGTCCTGATTCGAGATTGCTGGTCAATTTGGCACGAGGTAGTTGTGCTCAGCTAGTCGGAATACAGTTACCATTAATTAGGCTAAGTGGGCATCGCATTCTCCGCAGGGTTTCTTGACATGCTTCTGAAATGTAAATGTCTGCCTGGTGCTTTAGCAATCCACATGTTTTGACACCCCAGCTCGCGTTGGTTATGTGCTACAGAAGCAGATAATCAGCTCCACAACCCTAATTGCCTGCTCCACAGAGCTGCAGTTGCTTTAAGAATAACCCCCAAGAGTCTAATCTCAGCCAAACAAGTTATCAGCCAGCGAGACCAGCCTAGCAACGCCGCCGCGCACATCAACAGGGCGGCTGCCTGGTGCACTCGAAAGGGGAGCTGTTTACCTGCGACTCTGAGCAAGAAATGGGAGATTCGTTCGTTACCTCAGCACTTTCTCCCTCCGCTTTGTGCCGAGGGGAACTCCGGATGCCGATTTACACCGAAGACAGACGCAAAATGCAGGAGTAACTCAGCGGGTTGGGCAGCAGCACCTCTGGAGAGAAGGGATGGGCGACGTTTGAGACCCCTTCTTCAGACCCCCGACCCGAAACGTCACCCATTCCTTCTCTCCAGAGATGCAGCTTGGAACCAGGCTCTTCCACCCTCTAGAGACACAAAATGCTGGGGTAACTCAGAGGGTCGGGCAGCAGCAGCTCTGGAGAGAAGGAATGGGCGGCGTTTCGGGTCGAGACCCTTCTTCAGACAGTCTGAAGAAGAGTCTCGACCCGAAACATCACCCATTCCTTCTATCCAGAGATGCTGCCTGTCCCACTCTCTGCTTTCCTGTTTTGAGTCTTAACAATAGATAGACAATTAAATCAAAGAGTGCCGTGGCGGCACGGTGGCGCAGTGGTAGAGTTGCTGCCTCACAGCGCCGGAGACTCGGGTTCGATCCTGACTACGGGTGCAGTCTGTACGGAGTTTGTACGTTCTCCCCGTGACCTGCCTGGGTTTTCTCCAGGTGCTCCGGTTTCCCCCCTCCCGAAGGACCTGTTTCTGCTCTGTATCTCTAAACTCTGAAGTCTAAAGAGACGTCTCCTGTCCATATAAGAAAATAACTGCAGATGCTGGTACAAATCGAAGGTATTTATTCACAAAATGCTGGAGTAACTCAGCGGGTCAGGCAGCATCTCAGGAGAGGAGGAATGGGTGACGTTTCGGGTCGAGACCCTTCTTCAGACTGATCCATGATCCCCAGAGATGTTGGCTGACCCACTGAGTTGCTCCAGCTTTTTTTCGTCCATCTTCAAGTACTAAGTCAGATGTCAGGCGCACTGTGAAATGGGAAGGTTTTAGAGTTGGTGCGCTAATACTGATGCACTCCCCGATTTACACGATTGGTGACTTACATAAACTCGCACTTACAAAAACAACTCTGTGCTCAGTCCCAAGTGCAAACAAGGCAGTTTTAAAATTTCCACAACAATGAAAGTGGAACACTGTGAACTCCATTTGGACACCATGTTAGAGGAGAAATGTTGTGAAGTTTTACAAGGGAGTTGCCAGGAGTAAGTGGTGTAAAGAGTTCCTTCTGCAGTTCTGTTGGGCCCTGGTGAGACCACATCTGGAGTATTGTGTGCAGTTTTGGTCTCCGAATTTGAGGAAGGACATCCTTGCTATTGAGGGAGTGCAGTGTAGGTTCACAAGGTTAATCCCCCGGGATGGAGGGACTGTCATATGAGGAAAGATTGGAAAGGCTGGGCTTGTATTCACTGGAGTTTAGAAGGATGAGAGGGAATCTTATAGAGACATATAAAATTATGAAAGGACTGGACAAGGTAGATGCAGGAAAAATGTTCCCAATGTTTTTTTTAATTTTAAATTTAAATTTAAATTTTAATTTAATCAAAAATATTTATTTAAATATTAAAATAATGTATACAATACAATAAAACCAAAACAGAACCCACCCTCAGAATACTATACAAACAAATATACCAATTGAAACTATTATACAATTATATTACAATCCCCATCCAGGATACATCCAATCCCCCACGGTGCCCAGCGGTCCCGGAAAATGTTCCCAGTGTTGGGGGAGTCCAGAACCAGGGGCCACAGTCTGAGAATAAAGGGGAGGCCATTTAAAACGGAGGTGAGAAAAACCTTTTTCACCCGGAGAGTTGTGAATTTGTGGAATTCTCCGCCACAGAGGGCAGTGGAGGCCAATTCACTGGATAAATTTAAAAGAGAGTTAGATAGAGCTCTAGGGGCTAGTGGAATCAATGGATATGGGGAGAAGGCAGGCACGGGTTACTGATTGTGGATGATCAGCCATGATCACAATGAATGGCTTTGCTGGCTCATAGGGCCAAATGGCCTCCTCCTGCACCTATTTTCTATGTTTCTATGTTTCTATGACACGAGGGCCTGAGCTACAGGGAGAAGTTAAGCAGGCTGGGACTCTATTCCTTGGAGCGCAGGAGGATGAGGGGTGATCTCATGGAGGCTTACAAAATAATGCGAGGAATAGATCGGGTAAACACACAGAATCTCTTGCCCAGAGTAGGGGAGTCGAGAACCAGAGGCCCTAGGTTTAAGGTGAGTGGGGGGAAAAGATTTAATGGGAACCTGAGAGGTAACTTTTTCACACAAAGGGTGGTGGGTGCATGGAACGAGCTGCCGGTGGAGGTAGTTGAGGCAGGGACATTCGTAGCATTTTAGAAACATTTAGACAGGTAAATGGATAGGTCAGGTTTAGAGTGGTATGGGCCAAAAGCAGGCAGGTGGGAGTAGTGTAGATCGGATATGTTGGTCGGCATGGGCGTTGGACTGAAGGGCCTGTTTCCATGCTGTACGACTGACTATATGAAAGGTTTAGAGGGATTGATTAAACTTGGGAAAGTGGACCAGCTTGGAAGTGGCTTCTTGGTCAGCATGGATGAGTTGGGCCGAAGGGCCTGTTTCCATGCTGAATGACTCCTTGATTCTAACTAGGGTTGCCAACTTTCTAACTCCCAAATAAGGGACAAAAGGTGACGTCACCGCCCCGCGCCCCACGTGACCTCACCCAGCCAGCGGCCACGTGCTACCGCTCCACCAATGACGGCCGCCCGTGCCGGGAGACGGGTTGCCATGCAACCCCCGTTCGGCGAACACACTCGGCCCCGCTCCCCGAACACACTCCGTTAGCCTACACCGGGCCTACAGCGGTCCCCGTGCCTACAGTGTCCAGGCCTACAGTGTCCGGGCCTACAGCGTCCGGGCCTACAGTGTCCGGGCCTACAGTGTCCGGGCCTACAGTGTCCGGCCCTACAGTGTCCGGGCCTACAGCGTCCGGGTCTACAGTGTCTGAGCCTACAGCGGCCCCCAGGCCTACGGTGTGCGGGCCTACAGTGTCCGGGCCTACAGCGTCCGGGCCTACAGCGTCCGGGCCTACAGCGTCCGGGCCTACAGTGTCCGGGCCTACAGCGTCCGGGCCTACAGCGCCCCCAGGGCCTAATACGGGACAAGGGCGGTCCCGTACAGGACAAACCAATTTAGCTCAAAATACGGGATGTCCTGCTAATATGGAACAGTTGGCAACCCTAACTCTGACTGATGCACATAGGAAGCACACAAAGTGAATGCCAGAGTTGTTTGTCTTTTGTTATTAGGTTATTCACTCCCTAAACGGAAGGTGGGGGGGGGGGGGGGGTGGGAGAGTACAGATTCTAAATTAGACAGAGGATTGTGCTGAGAGTCTTACAATTAATTGAATGCTGCCAGCTGTTTTACCTTCAGATGTCTTTTAATTACATTATATTTACAAGCACATTTCAGTTACAAAGTCAGTAAATGTCCTGACTCAGAACCAAAATTTAGCAGTTGCTTTTTTTTTACCAGGTTAAATTCTTTAACAATGATCATTCAGAAATAAATATGATCATGTCAGTTCCCCAAATGGTCTCCTAAGTCCCCAGTTTTGGTCTCCTAATCTGAGGAAAGACATTCTTGCCATAGAGGGAGTACAGAGAAGGTTCACCAGATTGATTCCTGGGATGGCAGGACTTTCATATGAAGAAAGACTGAATAGACTCGGCTTGTACTCGCTGGAATTTAGAAGATTGAGGGGGGATCTTATAGAAACTTACAAAATTCTTAAGGGGTTGGACAGGCTAGATGCAGGAAGATTGTTCCCGATGTTGGGGAAGTCCAGAACAAGGGGTCACAGTTTAAGGATAAGGGGGAAGTCTTTTAGGACCGAGATGAGAAAGTTTTTTTTTCACACAGAGTGGTGAATCTGTGGAATTCTCTGCCACAGAAGGTAGATGAAGCCAGTTCATTGGCTATATTTAAGAGGGAGTTAGATGTGGCCCTTGTGGCTAAAGGGATCAGGGAGTATGGAGAGAAGGCAGGTACGGGATACTGAGTTGGATGATCAGCCATGATCATGTTGAATGGCGGTGCAGGCTCGAAGGGCCGAATGGCCTACTTCTGCACCTATTTTCTATGTCTATGTCTCACCTGCCTGAGTTTGGCCCATATCCCTCCAAAACCTGTCTAAATCTTTCTTAAACTTTGCGAAAGTACCTGCCTGAACTATATTTCTTATAGAAACGTATAAAATTATAAAAGGACTGAACAAGCTAGATGCAGGAAAAATATTCCAAATGTTGGGGGAAGTCCAGAACCAGGGGCCACACAGACTAAGAATAATGGGGAGGCCATTTAAAACTGAGGTGAGAAAAAACCCTTTTCACCCAGAGAGTTGTGAAATTTTGGAATTCTCTGCCGCAGAGGGCAGTGGAGGCCAATTCACTGGATGAATTTAAAAGAGAGTTAGATAGAGCTCTAGGGGCTATCAGAATCAAGGGATATGGGGAGAAGGCAGGCACGGGTTACTGATTGTGGATGATCAGCCATGATCACAATGAATGGCGGTGTTGAATCTTATAGAAACATATAAAATTCTTAAGGGGTTGGAGAGGCTAGATGCGGGAAGATTGTTCCCGATGTTGGGGGAGTCCAGAACCAGGGGTCACAGCTTAAGGATAAGGGGGAAGTCTTTTAGGACCGAGATGAGAAAACATTTCTTCACATAGAGAGTGGTGAGTCTGTGGAATTCTCTGCCACAGAAGGTAGTTGAGAGCAGTTCATTGGCTATATTTAGGAGGGAGTTAGATGTGGCCCTTTTTGCTAAAGGGATCAGGGGGTATGGAGAGAAGGCAGGGTCAGGCTACTGAGCTGGATGATCAGCCATGATCATATTGAATGGCGGTGCAGGCTCGAAGGGCCGAATGGCCTACTCCTGCACCTATTTTCTATGTTTCTATGTTTCTATGAAGGGCCAAATGGCCTCCGCCTGCACCTATTTTCTATGTTTCTATGTCTATGAACTACCTCCACCGACAGCTCGTTCCGTACACCCACCACCCTTTGTGTAAAAACGTTACCCCTCATGTTCCGATTAAATGTTTCCTCCCCCTCACCTTAAACCTGAGTGCAGGTGATGATAAAGGAACCATTGATAGACTCTGCTGACCACTTTTGGATCTCCATTGCTTCTCCTTGCTGTCCACGCCTGTATTCACGAGATTGCCGATCTCGTCTGTGAATTCTTAGGTCCTGGCCTCGTGCATGTAAGGAGGCGGCACATTGGTGCAGCTGGTAGAGCTGCTGCCTCGCAGCGCCAGAGACCTGGGTCTGAACTCAAAACGTCATCCATTCCTTCTCTCCAGAGATGCTGCTTGTCCCACTGAGTTACTCCAGCACTTTGAGCTTTTGATGATGATGAGTGTTTGTTGGCACTGGGCCTGCACTCGCTGGAGTTTAGAAGGATGAGGGGGGACCTCATTGAAACTTACCCAATAGTGAAAGGCTTGGATAGAGCAGATGTGGAGAGGATTTTCCATAGTGGGAGAGTCTAGGACCAGAGGTCACAGCCTCAGAATTAAAGGGTGTTCTTTCAGGAAAGAGATGACGAGGAATTTCTTTAGTCAGAAGGTGGTGAATCTGTGGAATTCTTTGCCAAAGGTGGCTGTGGAGGCCAAGTCAGTGGATATATTTAAGGCAGAGATAGATAGATTCTTGATTAGTACTTGATTCGATGTCAGAGGTTATGGGGAGGTGGCAGGAGAATGTGGTTAGGAGGGAAAGATATGATTGAATGGCGGAGCAGACTTGATGGGCCAAATGGCCTAATTCTGCTCCTATCACTTATGACCTTTTTGTGTCTACCTGGGTTCTTTCTCACTCTCCCATACCTATTGCAGAAGGTAAAAGATTTAGCTCTTAGGGTAAAGGGAATCATGGGATATGGGGAAAAAGCCGGAAAGGGGTACTGATTATGAATGATGAGCCATGATCCTATTGAATGGCAGCGCTGGCTCGAAGGGCCGAATGGCCTACTCCTGCACCTATTTTCTATGTTTCTATGAAGGGCCGAATGGCCTACTCCTGTTCTATCTTCCTATTATCTATGTTTCTACATAAGTTTGAAAGCACTTTGAAACCACCAGACTCACAATCAGCTACAACCCTGCTGTTATCAGACAAGTAAATGGGCTTCTCATACTCTGAGAATGTATTTTGAGCTCACAATACACCGTTGTGGTTGGGGTTTGACCCTGATCTCGGGTGCTGTCTGTGTGCGTGGAGTTTGCACGTTCTCCCTGTAACTGCGTGGGTTTTCTCCAGGTGCTCCGGTTTCCTCCCACGCTCCAAAGACGTGCAGGTTTGTAGATAGGGTTGCCAACTTCCTCACTCCCAAATACGGGAGAAAGGTGATGTCACCACCCCGCGCCCTACATGACCTCACCCAGCCAGCGGCCACGCACTCCCACTCCACCAATGGCGGCTGCCTGGGCCGGGAGCGGGTTGCTATGCAACCTCCGTTAGGCGAACATACTGGTTAGGCCGCATTTGGAGTATCGGCCCTGCTCCCCGAACACACTCCGTTAGCCTACACTGTCCGGGCCTACAGCGGCCCCCGGCCTACACTGTCCGGGCCTACAATGTCCGGGCCTACAGTGTAGGTGCCTACACTGTCCGGGCCTACAGCGCCCCCTAGGCCTAATATGGGGCAAGGGCAGTCCTGTACGGGACAAACAAATTTAGCCCAAAATACGGGATGTCCCGACTAATAGTTGGCAACCCTATTTGTAGATGAAGTAGCCCTTTGTAAACTGCCCCCTCGTGTGTGGGGTGTGGATGTGAAAGTGCGATAACATAGAACTAGGGTGAAAGGGTGATCAATGGTCGACCTGGTCTCGGTGGGCCGAAGAGCCTGTGTCCATGCTGTATCTTTCAACAGTCAATAAATCGAGAAGGATTTAGTGATCGCTCATTGGAACAAGAGATAAAAGCAACAGGAAGCTAACTAAAAAAAATCAATTAATTCTTTGATTTACAAACTTTTGTTCAAACAAAAAGGAAGTTGTTCTGAACCAGATGGCTAAATATTTCATATTCAGAGGGAAATTAGTCTAGAATATTCCATTAGCTACCGAAAGAGCAAATGTTAAGAGGATGTAAAAGTAGCTGACTATAATAAAATGTGGGAGAAAGGGTGGTGAATCTGTGAAATTCTTTGCCACAAACAGCAGTGGAGGCCAAGATATTTTTAAGGCAGAGGTAGATTCTTGATTAGTTCGGGTGTTATGGGGAGAAGGCAGGAGAATGTGGTTAGGAGGGAGAGATAAGATCAGCCATGATTGAATGGTGGAATAGAGTTGATGGGCCGAGTGGCCTAATTCTGCTCCTATCACTTATGACCTTATGATCAAAACATTGCGTTATAAATGCTAAAATGGAAATCGTAAAAAAAAGGTGATCAGTATCTATAATGAAGGCAGACGTATCAATTATGAAACATTACTGAATTCACGAAACGATGATAGGCATCATTGATCCTTGCAGAGATTTCACAGGGAAGGTGGGACTGGAGGTGACATGGAGGCAGTGTAGCAAGTTTCATCTGAACACGATGTAAAGGTCAATGAGTACAGGGATGTTCAATGCTAGTACCAGCAGAGTTGTTGCCTAACGGCGCCAGAGACCCGGGTTCGATCCTGACTCCTGATGCTGTCTGTACGGAGTTTGTACGGTCTCCCTATGACCTGATTGGGTTTTCTCCGAGACTGCAGGAGTACGTGCTGAGGGACGCACTGAAGCTCGGTGCAGCCAACGCCAAGTAGGGTGAGGACCACGGTCTAGACAATAGGTGCAGGAGGAGGCCATTCGGCCCTTCGAGTCTAGGGTCCTTCCGCTGCTGGACATTGGGGGGCAGGGTGTGGTGGTGACATTCACTGGGAGTTTAGTTTAGTTTAGTTACAATCCCTTCGGCCCACCGAGTCCGCGCCAACCATCGATCCCAGCACATTGAATCTATCCTACACACACTAGGGACGATTTTTCCAAGCCAATTAACCTACATACCTGCACAACTTTGGAGCGTGGGGGAAACCGGAGCACTAGGAGAAAACCCACGCAGGTCATGGGGAGAACGTACAAACTCCGTACAGACAGCACCCGTAGTCAGGATCGAACCCAGGTCTCTGGCGCTGTGAGGCAGCAACTCTACCGCTGCGCCACCGTGCCGCCCAGCTGTCATTGGATTTATTGTTAGAACTGCCAGTGTTGACTTCAAACTAGATAGCGTCTCTAAGTTCTCTCTGCGGGAACAGTCTCGGCATGCCAGTGTGCCAACATTTAGAGAGTTTAGTTTATTGTCGTGTGTACCATTTGCTCGTGTGGCACGGTGGCGCAGCGGTAGAGTTGCTGCCTCACAGCGCCAGAGACCCGGGTTCGATCCTGACTACGGGCGCCGTCTGTACGGAGTTTGTACGTTCTCCCCGTGACCTGCGTGGGTTTTCTCCGAGATTTTCTCCGAGACCTCCCACACTCCAAAGAAGTAGGTTAATTGGCTTGGCATAAATGTAAAACTGTCCCTGGTGGGTGTAGGTTACATAGAAAGTTGGTGCAGGAGTAGGCCATTCGGCCCTTCGAGCCAGCACCGCCATTCAATGTGATCATGGCTGATCATCCAGAATCAGTACTCTGTTCCTGCTTTTTCCCCATATCCCTTGATTCTGTTATCCCCAAGAGCTAAATCTAACTCTCCAAGGTTACTAAGGTTAGTGTTAGTGTGCAGGGATCGCTGGTCGGCGAGGACTCTGTGGGCCGAAGGGCCTGTTTCCACGCTGTATCTCTGAACCAAACTAAAAATACTGAGAAAGTTTGCCAACTTTTCTTAACTTCTCAAAACTTTTCTTTCTCACGACAGTGCAAGGTCAGGGTGCCTGTGATGAAGGGGCATGTCTTGCCGTTGGAGTACAAAAACTCAACTTTCGATTCATCTGCCTTCGATCCTGGCCAAATAAATAACAGCGAAGAAGAAATCCTTACCCACCGAAACTGCACTGTGAAAGAAATTCTTTCACAGAAACACAAAGCGAAAGAAAAGGTCACTGCCTTTCGCTTTCCAAGTTTTCCAAGAAAATAAAAAGACAGGCAACGTAAAAATATAACATCGTAGAAGTCTTGGGTCGATGACAAAGAACCAGCTTTCTTTATTTCCCTTTGAGGTTTTAATAAATCGAAGACATTCAACTAACACCATTTGAGCTGCTGCATTATAGCGTGTGAAGGTACATCAAGTTTCAGACCCAAAGTACTTTATCATCTTCACAAAAAACTTCAGTTGCCAACGACAATTTAAGAATCTATATAATAATCAGTGTCAAAGGTGTACTTTGGGAAAACGGTATCGGTTCGAGATATGTACAGATTCCACTGAAACCCAGCCTGGCGCCGACCGAAGGACCATGTGGAAGTGAGAACGCCGCTGCCGGGGGAAGGAACAATGGAGGACCCGGCGTTGGGGGGGACGACCGTCGTGAGGGAGGAGGGGGGAGATCAATGGAGGACCCGGCATGGGGGGGGACCGCCATGAGGGGGTGGGGGGAGAACAATGGAGGACCCAGCGTCGGGGAGGACCGCCGTGAGGGGGGGAGAACAATGGCGGACCCGGCGTGGGGGGGGAGAACAATGGAGGACCAGGCGTGGGGGGACGACTGTCGTGAGGGAGGGGGGGAGAACAATGGAGGACCAGGCGTGGGGGGGGGACGGACTGTCGTGAGGGAGGGGGGGAGAACAATGGAGGGCCCGACGTGGGGGGGGACCGTCGTGAGGGGGGGGAGAACAATGGCAGACCCGGCGTGGGGGGGGACGACCGTCGTGAGGGGGGGGGAGAACAATGGCGGACCCGGCGTGGGAGGGGAGAACAATGGAGGACCCGGCGTTGGGGGGGGGGGACCGTCGTGAGGGGGGGGGGAGAACAATGGAGGACCCGCCATTGGGGGGGGGGGACCGTCGTGAGGGGGGTGGGAGAACAATGGAGGACCCGATGTTGGGGAGGGGGCCGTCGTGAGGGAGGGGGGGAGAACAATGGAGGACCCGCCATTGGGGGGGGGGACCGTCGTGAGGGAAGGGGGGGGAGAACAATGGCGGACCTGGTGTGGGGGGGGGAGAACAATGGAGGACCCGGCGTTGGGGGGGGGGGGGGACCGTCGTGAGGGAGGGGGGGAGAACAATGGTGGACCCGGCGTTGGGGGGTGGGAGAACAATGGAGGACCCGCCGTTGGGGAGGACCGTCGTGAGGGGGGGGGGGGGGGGGGAGAACAATGGAGGACCCGGCGTTGGGGGGACTGCCGTGAGGGAGGGGGAGGGGTAGGGGGGGAGAGGCGGGAGAGCAAAGGTAGACCCGGCGCGGGGGGGACGACTTTGTAACTTTGTCGGTGCCCTTTAAGTGGCGACTCTTTGCATACCTTGGGAAGGCGAGCAAAGAATTTCACTGCAACTTGTCACGTGTGACAATGACGTATTCATTCCTTCATTCATAAAAATAAAAGTAGGTCGTTTCACCATTTTCACAGGGGCAAGGAGTAACACAAACTAAAAATGACTTGTTTCTTCATTTAAAAAAAAAACCACTGGGAAATTAAGTAAATACCACAATTAACATTCTTCTTTTTTCAACTTCTCCCGTTTTTGTTTAGAAAAAGAATTTGTACTCCACTTAATTTAGCAGGTCCGCCGACACTTGTGGAAGTAGCACTGGACTCGCCAGGCGCCTCCTCAAGCAGTAGATATAACCGTTACTGTTTGCAAATCAAACTAGATCGCAGAGCTGCAATAATCAGCAAGCTTCATGTGTTCATAGGTGATAGGAGCAGAAATAGGCCATTCGGCCCATCAAGTCTATTCCGCCATTCAATCAAGTCTGATCTATCTCTCCCTCCTAACCCCATTCTCATGCCTTCTCCCCATAATCCCTGATGCCCGTACTAATCAAGAATCTGTCTATCTCTCCATAAAAATATCCACCAGCTTGGCCCCCACAGCCTTCTGTGGCAAAGAATTCCACAGATTCTGACTAAAACAATTTCTCCTCATCTCCTTCCTAAAATAACGTCCTTTAATTCTGAGGCTGTGATCTCTAGTCCTGGACTCTCCCACCAGTGGAAACATCCTCTCCACATCCACTCTATCCAAGCCTTTCACTATTCTGCATGTTTCAATGAGGTCCCTTCGAAGGCTCTCAGGAGAAGGATTGGAATCACTCAAATGGCGAATTAAATGGCCATATAACCAATGTCTTATGCGGAGGATAGCTCAGTGCTGCCCCCATCAAGGGAAACACGCCCATAACATTACCCTGCCAGGATCAACCCCAGTTCACATTCGGTTGATCCTTCCATGCATGTCATCTCCCCTCATCTCAGGCCTGGACACTGTAGGCCCGGGGGCCGCTGTAGGCCTGGACAGTGTGGGCCCGGGGGCCGCTGTAGGCCCAGACAGTGTAGGCCCGGGGGCCGCTGTAGGCCTGGACACTGTAGGCCCGGACAGTAAAGGCCCAGGGGCCGCTGTAGGCCCGGACACTGTAGGATCGGACAGTGTAGGCCCAGGGGCCGCTTTAGGCTTGGACACTGTAGGCCCGGGGGCCGCCGTAGGACCGGACAGTGTAGCCATCTAACGGAGGTTGCATAGCAACCCGCCTCCCGTCACGGGCAGCCGCCATTAGTGCCGCAGGAGCGCATGGCCGCTGGCTGAGTGAGGTCATGTGGGGAGCGGGGCCATGACGTCACCTTTTGTCCCTTATTTGGCAGTAACAAAGTTGGCCACCCTAGGAGGAACTCAGCGGGTCAGGCAGCATCTGTGGGGGGTGACATTTCGGATTGGGGGCCTTCTTCAGACTGATAGGAGTAAGGAAAAGAAAGCTGCAAAAAGGAACTGCAGATGGTGGTTTACACAAAATGACACAAAGTGCTGGTACTTGGTGCTGATACAAGTCACTCAGCAGGTCAGGCAGCATCTCTGGAGTACATCGATCCTGACTACGGGTGCTGTCTGCGTGGAGTTTGCCTGTTCTCCCTGTGACTGAGTGGGTTTTCCCTGGGTGCTCCGGTTTCCTCCCACATTCCCAAGATGCAGAGGTTTGTAGGTTAATTGGCTGTGGTAACAATTGTCCCTGGTGTGCAGGATAGTGTTGGTGTGCAGGGTGATCGCTGGTCGGCAACGACTCGGTGGGCCGAAGGGCAAGTTTCACTCCTGGATCACTAAAGTCTAAAGAAAACATGGACAGGTGACGTTTCATCTCGGGACCCTTGGCTACTCTTTACAAGGGGGGCTAGCATGGGCGCGGTGGACAGAATGGCCCCCTGCGTCGTTTCTAACGTTGTGTGTTTGATTCCAATGACACATAATAAGATTTAGACCATGTAGCTGAAAGAAGTGACTACAGTCCCATCGCGTGCCAACGTTAATCAAGCAGATTAAACGAGGCAGTTTGTCCCAAGCGCCATCTCACGTTTTTGATGCAGGTTGATTGTGACCCTAAAAAATAACTTTAGGAGTATCTGCCAGCTTTCAAAACTTCTGCCAACTGCACACATTATGCCCATTGGACTTTAAAGCTGCTATTTATATCTGCTGCATATGGGCTAAATCAGTCACCACTGTCTGTTTTCATTAATTACTGCCACCCCTTCCAGACTTCAAAATGAATGACCACTTTGAAATTCTCCTCAACACAACCCAGATGATACTCTTCCCCAAGGGGTGGTTGTGAAATGACACGACTCTCCGAGGCAGAGAGAGGCTGTTCGGCCCATCACGCCTGTGTGGAGCCCCTCTGAACGATTCCTTCAGCCATATTCAAGCGATGACCTAGAAACCTATTGAAACATATAACATTATTAAGGGGTTGGACACGCGAGAGGCAGGAAACACGTTCCCGATGTTGTGGGGGGAAGTCCAGAACCAGGGGTCACAGTTTAAGAATAAGGGGTGGGCCATTTAGAACGGAGATGAGGGAAAACTTTTTCACCCAGAGAGTTGTGAATCTGTGGAATTCTCTGCCTCAGAAGGCAATTCACTGGATGAATTTAAAAGAGAGTTAGAGTTCTTAAGGATAGCAGAGTCAAGGGATATGGGGAGACGGCAGGAACGGGGTACTGATTGTGGACGATCAGCCATGATCACAGTGAATGGCGGTGCTGGCTCGAAGGGCCGAATGGCCTCCTCCTGCACCTCTTTTCTATGTTGTTCAATGTTTAACTCCAAAGACGTACTGGTTTGTAGGTTAATTGGCTTGGTATAAATATAAATGTAAATTGTCCCTGGCGTGTGTAGGAGAGTGTAAGTGTTCTGGGATCGCTGTGCGGTGTGGACTCGATGGGCCGAAGGGGCTGTTTTTGCACTGTATCTCTAAAACTAAACTAAACATCCAGAGATATCTTTTAAAAATGTGTTTTGTTGGGCAAGGGGGTGAAGGATTATTGAACTGAAGCAGTTGGGTCGATCTATGTTCCCGAACCAGGCTGTGATACATCCCGATAAAATGCTTTCCACGGCGCATCTGTCGAAGTTTCCGCTAGCCCCTAGAGCTCTATCTAACTCTCTTTTAAATTCATCCAGTGAATTTGCCTCCACTGCCTTCTGTGGCAGAGAATTCCACAGATTCACAACCCTCTGGGTGAAAAAGTATTTTCTCCCCTCAGTTTTAAATGGCCTCCCCTTTATTCTTAGACTGTGTGGCCCCTGGTTCTGGACTCCCCCAACATTGGGAACATTTCTTGGCCTCAATATACAGTATGGCGAATAGGTGTCGTGAAGGGAAGGGATGCTGGATTCTTGACACCAGGGAGAAGCAAGCTGTCTACAACTGGATTTTAAATGGCCTCCCCTTTATTCTTAGACTGTGGCCCCTGGTTCTGGACTCCTCCAACATTGGGAACATTTTTCCTGCATCTAGCTTGTCCAGTCCTTTTATAATTTTATACGTTTCTATAAGATCCCCTCTCATCCTTCTAAGCTCCAGTGAATACGAGTCGAGTATTATTTATGGTAGAAGTGGATGGGTTGATGGTGCTGGGTTGATTAGGAATGTTTCCCGATTCTCACCACCCTTGGTGTGACATAGTGCTTCCTGAAACACACAACAACCTCAGTTCAAATGTAAAGTTCAATTATTCTGGACTTCTCCAAATAGGGCCAAATGATTTATTACTATCCATCATGGATGTTACAATGGACAGGACATCTAAGCTGGGTTATTGGCATAGATACATGTACATGTACCCTCTACACATATACCAGCACAAGTGTCTTTAAAATGTTGTTATAGTCTCAGCCTCAACTACCTCCTCTGACAGCTCCATACACCCACCACCTCTGAATGAAAAAGTTACCCCTCAGGTTCCTATTCCATCTTGAAATCTGAAATTCTCAAGAAATCTTAAACCGTTCGAGTGTGTCACCTTGTAAGTGATATTGGCTGAAGGGAGAGTCAGGGAAAGTCCTTCCTGACTGTCCGCAGACACTAGCTTCAGATGAAAGTGTTAACAGGCCAAACTGCTTTCCTTGATTTAACTTCCCAAGAAAAGGCGGCACGGTGGCGGAGCGGTAGAGTTGCTGCCTCACAGCGCCTGGGACCATGGTTCGATCCCGACTGTGTGCGCCGTCTGTACGGAGTTTGTACTTTCTCCCTGTGACCTGCGTGCGTGGGCTTTCTCCGGGAAGCTCTGGTTTTCTCCCACACTCCAACCGCCCACAGGTTTGTAGGTTAATTGACTGTGGTAATCGTTGTAAATTGTCCCTAGTGTGCGCAGGACAGTGTTAGTGTGTGGCGATCGCTGGTCGGCATGGACTCGATGGGATGAAGGGCCTGTTTCCACGCTGTACCTCCAAACTCAACTAAACTGAACTAAACGATTTGTTTGAAGGCACTCTTATTCTGATTTCTCTTTTGCTTCCAAATTGCAGTGTGATCAAAGACGTTTTACAAGTAGCTAGTGAACAAGAAAAAAATCAGAAACCTTGAAAACTCTTAATTATCAGACTGTAAAATCTGAAGCCAAACCAATTTCTATTTACAAGGTTCATTTGCTGTGTGTGAAGGACTCTTTTAGAAGATGATTATAGGCTTCTTTCAGTTCATCAACCTACCATTGATTTCTGCTGAATTTTCATCCTCCCACACAATCTAATAAGCCGACAAGTGAGTACATTCTGATCAGCTAAACTGTTCTGGAGCTGAGAGGCATTTACTGCAATTCAAAACATTTTCTTGCCAAATCGATCTCCAGTTTTTTTTCTCCATCTTCTCCACATTCACACCCAGAGAAGAAAAACACCTCTATTAGTCTATAGAATGGGTCAAGTCAACTACAGGGAGACAGATGCACGATGCTGGAATAATTGAGGATGAATCGAGGTCCAGTCTCACCCCGGCCATTCCTTCTTCTCCCCTTTCCCATCAGGCAAGAGGTGCAGAAGTGTGAAAACGCACGCCTCCAGATTTTAGTTTAGAGATACAGCGCGGAAACAGGCCCTTCGGCCCACCGGGTCCGCGCCGATCAGCGATCCCCGCACATTAACACTATCCTACACCCACTAGGGACAATTTTTTACATTTACCAAGCCAATTAACCTACAAACTCGCACGTCTTTGGAGTGTGGGAGGAAACCGAAGATCTCGGAGAAACCCCACGCAGGTCACGGGGAGAACGTGCAGACAGCGCCCGTAGTCGGGATCGAACCCGGGTCTCCGGCATAGCCTTCACTGTAAGGCAGCAACTCTACCGCTGCGCCACCGTGCTGCCATTCAGGGACAGTTTCTTCCCAACTGCTATCAGGTAACTGAACCATCCAACCACCAACTAGAGAGCGGTCCTGACCTCCCATCTACCTCATTGGAGACCCTCACACTATCTTCAATCAGACTTTATCCTGCACTAAACATTATTCTCTTTATCAGGTATCTGTGCACTGTGGATGGCTGGATTAGAATTATGTGTAGTCTTTCTGCTGACTACGAGGGAAAATGTGAAATGTGAAGCCGGAGGAAGGAATAGAGGTGGAAGGGGACCTGGGGTGGGGGCGTAAAGGGGAAATGGAAGAGGGGAGAAAGGGGTGCAATTCCTAGCGGGGCACAGGGAACAGAGGGGAGAATAAGGGGTTCTCGATTAGTACGGGTGTCAGGGGTTATGGGGAGAAGGCAGGAGAATGGGGTTAGGAGGGAGAGATAGATCAGCCATGATTGAATGGTGGAGTAGACTTGATGGGCCGAATGGCCCAATTCTACTCCTCTTCCTTATGACCTTAAGGGGGGAAGAGAGGGTTGGGGGAGAGGTGTCCCCTTGATCGAGATGACCATGTCCACTCTATGGACACACACCATTGCCCTATGCTTTAACAAGACCACCAGGTGGCGCAGCGGTAGAGTTGCTGCCTGACAGAGCTTGCAGCGCCGGAGACCCGGGTTCGATCCCGACTACGGGCGCCGTCTGTACGGAGTTTGTACGTTCTCCCCATAACCGCGTGGGTTTTCTCCGAGATCTTCGGTTTCCTCCCACGCTCCAAAGACCTACAGGTTTGTAGGTTAATTCGCTCGGTGTAGGTGCAAATTGTCCCTCGCGTAGGATAGTGTTAATGTGCGGGGATCATTGATCAGCACGGACTCGGTGGGCCGAAAGGCCTGTTTCCGCGCCGTATCTATAAACTAAGCTAAGCTGAAACCACCGCTGATTCTTTTGAACTCCAGTGAGTACAGGCTGCTTATAATTTATCAGGTCTAGCTCAGAAATCACCCTGTACAGTATGTCACGCCAGTACATCTTTAAATAAACCATTGTTTGTATAGAAACAGAGAACAGACAGGTTTGCTTTCAGAACAGCATAAGGCTGCAGATAAATATAGATCAAACCGATGATCAAGTGACCCTCATCTGGCAATACCCTGTGTCGGAAGGAACTGCAGACGCTGGTTTACACCGAAGATAGACGCAAAATGCTGGAGTAACTCAACAGGACACGCGGCTTCTCTGGGGAAAAGGGATAGGCGGCGTTTCGGGTCGGGACCCTTCATCGCTCAGTCTGCACCCGAAACGTCCACAATTCTCCAGAAATGCTGTCTGACCCGCTGAGTTACTCCAGCTTTCTGTGCCTGTCTTACACTAATGGCAATCTTGCAAGACTGGCCAAGTTGCAACAAAAGAGGATGAGAGAAGATAAAATTAAAGATCGAATTGGAGGCATTTTAAATGGAGGGGGTCCTAATTTGAGTGTCTGTACCGGGAAGCATAGGTTTAACTGTTTTCCAATCTCTTCCCTTGCCGGAGATGCGATTGTTTTGCGGGTCGTATCTCCGGTCGTTCTGCGGCCTAACATCGTGGAGCTGGCTGCCTTGCTCGGGGCTGACTTTGAGCCCCACCGCGGGGCCATGGACTTACCATCAGAGCGTTAGATCCCTTGCCTGGGATCGACGCTCCAACTGCGGCCTGCGGACTTCAATACCGAGGAGCTCGCAGTCTCGGGTCGAGACTGATGTCGGGAAGTTCCAGCCGCAGAAGGTTTCGACCAGCCCCGACCCGGGGGAGCTGAGATCCCCCCGATGCGGGAGCTTAATCTCCCCGATATGGAGGGCCCAAACGCCGCCGGCTATGGGAGTCAAGATCGTCACCAAAGTGCTGGAGTAACTCAGCGGGTCAGGCAGCATCTCTGGAGAACGTGGATGGGTGACGTTTCACAGAGTGCTGGAGTAACTCAGCGGGTCAGGCAGCATCTCTGGAGAACGTGGATGGGTGACGTTTCGGGTTGGGACTCTGCTTCAGACTCGTTGGACACTTACTCCAGCACTTGGTGATTTTTTTTGTGTAAACCAGCATCTGCGGTTCCTTGGCTTCCACTGGAGGTGCCGCAACTTGGAAACCTTTGTCGGGAGAGCAGGAGGTTGGGAGCGGCGTGTGACCTCTCCACGAGGCCACACAGGAGGCGTGGGCGAAGGGGGGAGGTGTGGCGGGCATCCCAGCGCCTTGGCGCCACCTCTCAGCCGTAGAAGATGAGCTCTGGTAGTTGTCCGCCCTGCACTCCGGTGCCGTTGGTGCTGTCCGAGGAGCACTGGAACTGGAAGGTGACCTTGCCACACTGAACCTCGGTCATGCCCTCCTGCCCGAAGTAGCTGAGCTCGCTGCCGTCCAGCACCACGCTGGCCGTGTAGAAGGTGTCGGCCTCCACCTGCACCGGGTGCTCGAACCAGACCGGGAAGGTGCTGCTGGAGCCGTCCGAGAAGTAGGTGCTGAAGTTCTGGCCCAGGACCAGGCCTTGCCTCTTCAGCTCCACCGTGACCGAATACTCCGCCGATCCACAGCTCGACCCGTACAGCCCGAAGCCGGCCAGGAAGACGCGGCGGTCCGCGGCGAACTGGATGCTGTCGCAGCGGCCCCGGTAGCGCCACTGGTTGCTGCGGTAAGCGCAGGACTGGAAGCGGTGGCAGCGCTGGGGGCTCAGGCCGCGCCGGGGCCGGCAGACGAACTCCAGCTCGGGCTTCTTGGCCGCCGTGTACCACAGGAAGATGTCGTTGGTCTCGTTGAGGGTGAGGAGGCCGGACTGCGCGGCGCCATTGGCGAAGTCGTCCAGCGACATGGCGGGCACCCGGATGAGGTAGAGCGCTTTGCCCAGGACCTTGCGCTTGTTCTCCACGCTGGTCGCCAGCTCCTGCCTCTGGCACTCCACCTCCGCCCAACCCAGCGCCGCCTCGAACAGCGTGATCTCCTTGGCGTTGAGGCTCTCCCTGGTCAGGATGCTCTGCAGCGTCCGGTGGTCAATGTCGCAGAAGCCCTCCGACTTCAGGGACAACTCGGCCTGGGCGTCAATCACCTCCCAGCACCTCTGGGTCAACTCGGGCTCCTCGAACAGGCAGCTCTGGGACAGCAGCACGCAGGCGTTCTTGGCACTCAGGCTGGTCTCCAGGAAGTTGACGCAGGCGCGGGCAAGGTGTGGGACGATGTACTTCTTGGCAGCGTAGAGGATGGCCAGCACGGTGTCGGCTGCCAACTCAATCTCATCGCAGTAGATGTACCTGCCACAACACAGCACAGCATGGAGTTAGTGCAGAAGATGGACACAAAGTCCAACACATCACAACACAACATGGAGTTAGTGCAGAAGATGGACACAAGGTGCAACACATCACAACACAACATGGGATTATTGCAGAAGATGGACACAAGGTGCAACACTCCACAGCACAAGGTAGACACAAAATGCTGGAGCAACTCAGTGGGTCAGGCAGTATCTCTGGAGAGAAGGAACGGGTGACGTTTCGGGTCGAGACCCTTCTTCGGACTCAGAAGAAATGGGTGACGTTTCGGGTCGGAAGAAGGGTCTCGACCCGAAACGTCACCCATTCCTTCTCTCCAGAGATGCTGCCTGACCCGCTGAGTTACTCCAGCCAGCGTTTTGTGTCTACCTTCGATTTTTTTACCAGTATCTGCAGTTTGTTTTTCCTACATCACCTCACAACATGGAATTAGTGGAGAAGATGATTCCAGGAAGGAGTGGGTCAGCATACGATGAGCGTTTGACAGCACTGGGCCTGTACTCGCTGGAGGTCAGAAGGTTGAGGGGGGGACTCATTGAAACTCACAGAATAAGGCATAGAGAGTGGGTGTGGAGAGAATGTTTCCACTGGTGGGAGAGTCCAGGACCAGAGGCCACAGCCTCAGGATTAAAAGGCGCTCTTTTAGAAAGGAGGTGAGGAGAAATTTCTTTAGTCAGAGGGTAGTTAATCTGTGGAACTCATTGCCACAGAGGGCTATGGAGGCCAAGTCAGTGGATATTTTTAAGGCAGAGATAGACAAATTCTTGATTAGAACGGGTGCCAAGGGTCATGGGGAGAAGGCAGGAAAATGGGATTGGGAGGCAGAGATCAGCCATGAATATATGGCGGAGTGGAATCGATGGACTGAATGGCCTATTCTACTCCTATAACTTATGAACTTGTGAAGAAAGACACAATGTGCTGGAGTAACTCAGCGGGTCAGGCAGAATCTCTGGAAAATAGGACTGGCGACCTTTTAAGGACATAAGTGATAGGAGCAGAACTAGGCCATTCGGCCCATCAAGTCTACTCCGCCATTCAATCATGGCTGATCTATCTCTCCCTCCTAACCCCATTCTCCTGCTTTCCCCCCATTAACCCCTGACACCCGTACTAATCATGAATCTATCTATCTCTGCCTTAAAAATATCCACTGACTTGGCCTCCACAGCCGTCTGTGGCAAAGAATTCCGCAGATTCACCACCCTCTGACTGAAAAAATTCCTCCTCACCTCCTTCCTAAAGGAACGTCCTTTAATTCCGAGGCTGTGCCCTCTGGTCCTAGACTCTCCCGCTGGTGAAAACTAGGGGTCGAGACCCCTCTTCAGACCTTGACCTGAGACCAAGGATAGACACAGAGTGCTGGAGCAACTCAGCGGGACAGGCAGCATCTCTGGAGAGAAAGACGGCCGAGACCCTTCTTCAGACTGCAATTCAGACTAAAAGTCAGATCTATATTTTAATACCTTCTCCCTTTTGAAGTCTAATGCAATCGAATCTCTGGGATTTAAAAAATCATGTTTCAATAATGAGCTAGAATAGCAGAGTGTGTATCATTCAGTAATGCTCAAGACCAGGAATATTTTTCATTAAATGGTGATGCAGACTATGGGTGGGTGGGTGGGATGGGAATGGGGAACTGGAAGCTAGAAAAGGCCAGAACAAACCAGTGCCAGCCACAATTGACCTCAGGTGCATGCCATGCTTTTACATATTAACCATTGTCAATTATTTTTACTCTGTAAACAAGGAAGAAACACCTCTGAAGAAACAGCTTTCTCTTTCCCTCCCCCCCTTCCCATCCCCTACAATCAGTCTGAAGAAGGGTCTCGTCCTGAAACGTCACCTGTCCATGTTCTCCAGAGATGCTCTCCAGAGATTCATTGTGATCATGGCAGATGATTCATTGCGATCACAATGAATGGCGGTGCTGACACGAAGGGCCAAATGGCCTTCTCCTGCACCTGTTTTCCATGTTTCTATGCTGCCTGACCCACTGAGTTACTCCAGCACTCTGTAAAACGTCACCTATCCATGTTCTCCAGAGATGCTGCCTGACCCGCTGAGATTCTCCAGCACTCTGTGAAACGTCACCTATCCATGTTCTCCAGAGATGCTGCCTGACCCGCTGAGATTCTCCAGCATTTGGTGTCTTTTGTGACCTCATTACACAAAGAAAAACAGGACAGAAGATTGATTGGCTGAATGCAGGCAGACAAAACCTTAACGTCAAGGTTAAGCAGAGAGGGGGAATGAATGGGGAAGAATGACGAGGGAACAATGAACCAAGAACAAGAGCTCCATTATTTTGATTTATAATTCCACTGTAATTGTTTCATTTAGTGCTTTACAGTTGTAGGGATCAGAGAACACTAATGATACAGAAGGTGGTTATTGCGGTTGTCAAGTATATGGTAACTCCTAACAGAGAAATCCCATTAGTTCGATTCCCTGTTCTTTCCCCTCTCCCCGTACCAAATTAATGTTTAGTTTAGTTTAGAGATACGGCGCGGAAACAGGCCCTTCGGCCCACCGAGTCCGCGCCGACCGGCGATCCCCGCACACTAACACTATCCTACACGCACTCGGGACAATTTTACATTAATACCGAGCCAATTAACCTACAAACCTGCACGTCTTTGGAGTGTGGGAGGAAACCTGAAGATCTCGCGGGTCCTGAGGAGAACCTACAAACTCCGTACAGGTGTAGTCGGGATGGAACCCGGGTCTCTGACGCTGTGAGGCAGCAAGTCTACCGCTGAGCCACCGCGTCTTTCAAATGCCTCTCCAATTCCCGTTCCGAAGGTCTGATTGACTCTCCTTCCACCAGCAAGAATTTGCAGAGTCGTGGACATATCCCAGGTACGTCACACGGACCTGGCTGCCCACCATCGACTCCATCTGCACCTCACGCTGCCTCGGGAAAGCAGCCAACGTAATCAAAGGCTTGTCCCACCCTGGGCATTCCTCCTTCTCCCCGCTCCCGTCCGGCAGAAGGTGCCGAAGCTTGAAAGCGTGCACCACCAGACTCAGGAACAGCTTCTCCCCCGCTGTTATCAGGCTTCTGAACGGCCCTTCCACAAGCTAGGGTACTGTCCGATTCACCTCTACCCCATTGTGGACATTGGACTTTGTCTCTGGAACTGGTGCGCTACAATGCTGAGAACTATATTCTGCACTCTGTATCTTCCCCTTTGTTCTACCTATTGTACTTGAGTTGGACTAGATGGTATTATCTGATCTGTTTGAATGGCATGCTAAACAAAGTATCTCACTGTATCTCAGTACATGTAACAATAAGGTTGTTAGGGGTTATGGGGAGAAGGCAGGAGAATGTGGTTAGGAGGGAGAGATAGACCAGTCATGTTTGAATGGCGGAGTAGACTAGATGGGCCGAATGGCCTAATTCTGCTCCTATCACTTATGGACTTATAAACAATAATAAACTCAAACCGGAACCCAATTTACAGTTGAAGCCACAACTAGCCCAGTCACTATTTCAAACTGCACCATCTTATTCAGCAAATATGCATTTGGGAAAATATCTGTATCTCCCCCTTTGCTCTACCTATTTTATTTGAGTTTGCCTGAATTATGTCTATCAAAAGCCAAGAACTAAGGGTCCAGAGTGTTTTATTGTCATATGTCCCAGATAGAACAGTGAAATCATATCGTATCGTATTGAAATGTATTGTATTATCCGATGTGATTGGAAGGCATGGAAAGCAAAGCTTTTCACTGTACCTCGGTACACATGACAACAATAAACCTAAACCTAATCATCCTTTCAGATGATGGATCCCAAATGATGGCCGTGCTCCACATACAAATCTACCTTCAAAACAGTGGTCGGCATGGACTCGGTGGGCTGAAGGGCCTTTTACCATGCTGTATCTCCCAATCAATTCAATCGAAACCTTGTAACTGGTAGGGGTGCCAACTTTCTCACGCCCAAATAAGGGACAAAAGGTGACGTCACTGTCCCACGCCCCACATGGCCTCACCCAGCCAGCGGCCTCGTGCTCCTGCTCCCGCTCCACCAATGGCGGCCGCCCGGGCCGGGAGGCGGGTTGTTGCGCAACCTCTGTTAGGCAGCGCCCAGGCCTCCAGGCCTACAGTGTCCGGGCCTACAGCTGCTCCCGGGCCTACAGTGTCCGGGCCTACAGTGCCCGGGCCTACAGTGTCCGGGCCTACAGTGTCCGGGCCTACAACTGTTCCCGGGCCTACAGCTGTTCCCGGGTCTACAGCTGCTCCCGGGCCTACAGTGCCCGGGCCTACAGTGCCCGGGCCTACAGTGCCCGGGCCTACAGTGTCCGGGCCTACAGTGTCCGGGCCTACAGTGTCCGGGCCTACAGTGTTCGGGCCTACAGTGTTCGGGCCTAAAGCGCCCCCCCCCGGGCCTAATAGGGGATAAGGGCGGTCCCGTACGGGACAAACCAATTTAGCCCAAAATACGGGATGTCCCGGCTAATACGGAACAGTTGACAACCCTTGTAACTGGTCAAAATAATAAATCCATCCTTTGAACTATTCACTAATTAGTGCGGGTGTCAGGGGTTATGGGGTGAAGGCAGGGGAATGGGGTTAGGAGTAAATGTTTGATTCAGCCATGATTGAATGGCGGAGTAGACCTGGTGGGCCGAATGGCCTCATTCTGATCCTAGACCTTATGAACCGTGGTACGCAGGGAATGGAGGAACATGGATCAGGTGCAGGCAGAGGAGATTAGTTTACCCTGGCATCATGTTCGTCAGTTAGTTTGAGGCCTAATTCTTCTCCGAGAACGTATCTACTTATGAACTAAAGGAACAGCTGCCCATTACGATATCACAATTACAAGCCTATTTTTACTTCAACAACGTCATTGTCACTCAGAATTAGACCTCACGCTTGTGTAAACCAGATGATCTTTACTCAGTCAATCAGTTCCTTTGTGCTTCAAGCCAATCGTGGAAACTGAAAACAAACTTGCAAACGTTACAGCGCCGGAGACCCGGGTTCGATCCTGACCTCGGGTGCTGTCTGTATGGAGTTTGTACGTTCTCCCCGTGATCTGTGTGGGTTTTCTCCGGGTGCGAACCTTTCCTCCCACACCCCAGTGTGTAGGTTAATTGGCTTCGGTAAAATTGTAAATTGTCCCTAGTGTAGTGCTAGTGTATGGGGTGATCACTGATTGGCGCGGAATACAAGGGCCTAAGTTTCCGCTCTGTATCTCTAAAGCCTAAAAAAAGGCTTTTGGCACATTGGCTATTAGCCTGAGTATTGAGTATAGGAGTCAGGAGGTCATGTTGCAGATGTATAAGGCCACATTTAGAGTATTGTGTTCAGTTCTGGGCACCGTGTTATAGGAAAGATATTGTCAAGCTGGAAAGGGTACCGAGAAGATTTACGAGGATGTTGCCAGGACTAGAGGGCGTGAGCTACAGGGAGAGGTTGAGTAGGTTGGGTCTCTATTCCTTGGAGCGCAGGAGGATGAGGGGTGATCTTATAAGATCATGTTTATAAGATCATGAGAGGAATAGATCGGGTAGATGCAGAAAGTCTCTTGCCCAGAGTAGGGGAATCGAGGACCAGAGGACATAGGATCAAGGTGAAGGGGAAAAGATTTAATAGGAATCTGAGGGGTAACTTTTTCACACAGAGGGTGGTGGGTGTATGGAACGAGCCGCCAGAGGAGGTAGTTGAGGCTGGGACTATCCCATCGTTTAAGAAACAGTTAGACAGTTACATGGGTAGGACAGGTTTGGAGGAATATGGGCTAAACGTGGGCAGGTGGTACTAGTGTAGCTGGGACATGTTGGCAAGTTGGGCCGAAGGGCCTGTTTCCACGCTGTATCACTCTATGACTCTATTAAAGTAACCGTAAGAGAGAAGTTTCCATGTTAATTGTAATTTCTTGCATTTAAATGACACAATCTGCACATGCAAAAATCTACCAGCCTGAAGAAGAGTCTGGACCTCAAACATCATCAATGAAGATTTTGTAGGTTAATTGGCCACTGTAAAATTGCCTCAGGTGTGTAGAGAGTGGGAGAACATGGTACTACTGTGAACAGGTGATAAATGGTCAGCGTGGACTCAGTGGGCCGAAGGGCCTCTTCCATGCTATTTTCCAAAACTAACCAGAGCACCAGGTGGAAACCCACACGGTCACGGGGAGAACGTCCAAACTCCGCGCAGACAGCGCCCGTAGTCAGGAATGAACCGGGGTCACTGGCGCTGTAAGGTGGCAACTCTACCGCTGCGCCACCGTGCCATGTTGTAGAGAGACATGGAGCATGGAGACAGGCCCTTCGGCCAACTTGCCCATGCTGACCAAGATGCCCCATCTACACGAGACAACGTAACGTACAAAAAAAAAATCCAATAAGTTAATAACCCCTATACAATTTGGTTGTATTACATCCAGCATTGTCATTTCAACCACAAGGCCCATGTGATTGAGCCAAACACTTGGTGCGGTGCTGGCTTGAAGGGCCGAATGGCCTACTCCTGCGCCTATTGTCTATTGTCACCTGCACAGGTCCACCACCGATTTGCCAGCAACTGCACCTCCTTTAATCTGAACAAAATTACCAGAGCGTTCTGGAAATCCTCCCGCTGAACCCTAACCCCCCCTCTGGTGTGTCCCCTGGGCTGGGTGAGGCGGCCGATCCCGACCTCATCGGGACTTCCGCGGCCGATCGGCGGGTGGAATCTGCCCCCCCCTTTGGCAGGGGCTCTGGAACTCCGGCCCGGCCCGGAGCCGGCAGATCCGTTCCCACAGCCGGCTCCCGAGGCCGACTTGGCGGGCCAATATATCCCCCCCAACTCAGCGTCCTAGGCGGAACGTTCTGGTACCGTTGGACTCCTCTCGGAGGCCGTGACCTCTGCCGATCCGGCAAAATGGAGAATCGGGCAAGGTTCTAGAACCGAGGGTGCCGGAAAATCGGCGATGGTGTTGGTCATGTGTACCAGAACTAAAGCAACTGGTATCACAGCGCCTCAGGTTTCACCAGTTTGCATAATGGAACTTTCCTTCTATTTGACCTTGGCTTCACAATGAAATCCCTGGAGCAATGCAACTTTTACACATTACCAGAGACCTCAGGGCAATTCGAGAGTTCCCAAGTAAGTATGACCCATTTAAAATATGAATGTAAATATTGTCCATTGAAAAGTCAAGCAACTCTAACTCTAACTCTCTCTCTCTCTCTCACTCTCTCTCTCTCTCTCTCTCTCTCTCTCCTCTCTCTCTCTCTCTCTCTCTCTCTCTCTCTCTCTCTCTCTCTCTCTCTCTCTCTCTCTCTCTCTCTCTCTCTCTCTCTCTCTCTCTCTCTCCTCTCTCTCTTCTCTCTCTCTCTCTCTCTCTCTCTCTCTCTCTCTCTCTCTCTCTCTCTCTCTCTCTCTCTCTCCTCTCTCTCTCTCTCTCTCTCTCTCTCTCTCTCTCTCTCTCTCTCTCTCTCTCTCATCTCTCTCTCTCTCTCACACACACAAGAACACACACATTCACAGCTCTCAGGACTATTTTCAGATGTGTTAATTATTCAACCCTATAAAACAAACAGTTGTACTCGATGACATTAGAGCTGCCTGTTTAACCGTCTCATTTTGCAAACAGTAACTGTTAATATCTAATGTCCAGGCTCCCACAGAATGATCTCATTACCAAAAATAGCTATCACAAAACACTGGGGTAACTCAGCGGGTCAGGCAGCATCAAGGAGAGAAGGAATGGGTGACGTTTCGGGTCGAGACCCTTCTTCAGACTGATTTGCAGATGCTGCCTGACCCGCTGATTTACTCCACCATTTTGTGATACCTTCGATTTGTATCAGCATCTGCAGTTGTTTCCCTACTCATTACCAAAAGACCTATTCAGTCGTGGTGTAAGAAAATAACTGCAGATGCTGGTACAAATCGAAGGTATTTATTCACAAAATGCTGCAGTAACTCAGCAGTTCAGGCAGCATCTCAGGAGAGAAGGAATGGGTGACGTTTCGGGTCGAGACCCTTCTTCAGACTGATGTCAGGGGGGCGGGACAAAGGAAGGATATAGGTGGAGACAGGAAGATAGAGGGAGAACTGGGAAGGGGGAGGGGAAGAGAGGGACAGAGAACTATCTAAAGTTGGAGAAGTCAATGTTCATACCGCTGGGCTGCAAGCTGCCCAAGCGAAATATGAGGTGCTGTTTCCTCCAATTTCCGGTGGGCCTCACTATGGCACTAGAGGAGGCCCATGACAGAAAGGTCAGACAGGGAGTGGGATGGGAAGTTGAAGTGCTCAGCCACTGGGAGATCAGGTTGGTTAAGGCGGACTGAGCGAAGGTGTTGAGCGAATGATCGCCGAGCCTGCGTTTGGACGATTCTTCATTAGTCTTCATTATTTATTTTTTTTGCAAACAGTCCAGTCAACCATTGTTATACTGAGCATTATCCTGACTAGTACAAAGAGCATAGAAACATCCACTGAGGCGCATGCGATAGTCGCCTAGGTTTGGCACCATTAAGATCGTAAGGAATAGGAGTAGAATCAGGCCATTCGGCCCATCAAGTCTGCTCCGCCATTCAACATGGCTGATCTATCGCTCCCTCCTAACCCCCGACACCTGTACTGATCAAAGTCCGGTCTGGTCCGCTTGCTCGGCCTCTTGGAGTGGGGCCCAGTCCCGGCGAGCCCCAGGTACTACAGTCCAATCTCTCCTCATGGCTAATACCCTCTCATCCAGGCAATGTTCTGGTAACCTAAGATGGACACAAAACGCTGGAGCAACTCAGCGGGGCAGGCAGCATCTCTGGAGAGAGGAATGTGTGACGTTTCGGGTCGAGACCCTTCTTCGGACCGAGAGTCAGGGAGAGACCTTTCTTCAGACTGAGAGTCAGGCAGATACAGAGATAATTTCGTTGTACTCGTTGCAATGACAATAAATGAATATTATTATTATTATTATTATTATTATTATTATTATTATTATTATTATAAGGAAGTGAAAACGAGACAAAGGGGAGGGGGACCAAGGAAAATGTAGATAGATCATTCTTAGCCAGGAGAAGGTGACAACAAAACAAACAGAGATAAAATGTATCGAGGACAGTCGCACTGGTCGAGAACTGGAAGGGGGAGGGATGGAGAGCAAGGGTCACTTGGAGTTAGAGAAGTCCGACACATTCTGGTAAACCTCTTCTACACCCTCTCCAAAGACACACCCTTCCTCGAGTGGGTGAGGTACAGTGAAAAGCTTTGTTTTGCATGCTAGCAGGTCAGATACGCCTTACATAAGTCAAACTCAAATACAGTAGGCAGAGGAAAGGACCCCAACTGTGCAGGGCTGCTGGGCCCATTCACAGTATAAAGTTTATAAAGCAATAACTTTTAAAATATAACAACAATTTGAACAAAACTTGCTGCTGCAAACCGCAGGCCGACAGTGCGTAGGTGGGCCTAAAATTGTTGCGCTATCGTGTACCGCTTTGGCTGCATTTCGGGAACGCACATAAAACATATAAACATACATACAAGATGAGAGTTTTAGTATTATAAAGATAGATATTGAACAGCTTCATATGAAGGCAAGTATTTACTGGATAAATCTCAGATAAACTTTCTTGGGCATTTTAACAGATGTCTGGAAATGTTTGACACAATTTAATTTATGCTTCATCACTCCCACTCCTGATTTACATAGACAGCAATTCTTTCATCACAAAACACTCCTGCTTAAGGGAGTCGGGCTGAATTAATCAAAGACCACTTACTTCATCATGGCCAGGAAAGCAGCGGGCCTCAACATCAGGGATGCGGATCTCTTCCTTATCTTCAGCCAGTTCTCCATAGAACATGGCATGAAACACCGAGCTCCCCACAGCCAATACATACTTGGAGAAGAAAGAGGACCATGTTAGATTGGTCTTATACATAGCGTTGCCAACTACCTCACTCCCAAATAAGGGACAAGGTGACGTCACCGCCCCTCGCCCCATGTGGCCTCACCCAGCCAGCGGCCACGTGCTCCAGCTCCACCAATGGCGGCCGCGCGGGCCGGGAGGCGGGTTGCTCCGCAACCTCCGTTAGTCGGTGCCCGGGCCTACACTGCCCGGGCCTACAGCAGCCTCCGGATCTACACTGTCCAGACCTACAGCATCCGGACCTACAGCGGCCCCTGGCCTACACTGTCTGGGCCTACGAGCGGCCCCTGGGCCTACACTGTCTGGGCCTACAGCGGCCCCTGGGCCTACACTGTCTGGGCCTACAGCGGCCCCCGGGCCTACACTGTCTGGGCCTACAGCGGCCCCTGGCCTACACTGTCTGGGCCTACAGCGGCCCCCGGGCCTACACTGTCTGGGCCTACAGCGGCCCCTGGGCCTACACTGTCTGGGCCTACAGCGGCCCCTGGGCCTACACTGTCTGGGCCTACAGCGGCCCCTGGGCCTACACTGTCTGGGCCTACAGCGGCCCCCGGGCCTACACTGTCTGGGCCTACAGCGGCCCCTGGGCCTACACTGTCTGGGCCTACAGCGGCCCCTGGGCCTACACTGTCTGGGCCTACAGCGGCCCCCCGGGCCTACACTGTCCAGACCTACAGCGTCCGGACCTACAGCGGCCCCCGGGCCTACACTATCCAGACCTACAGCGCCCCCCGCACTCTAATACTGTTCAAGGGCGGTCCATACGGGACAAACCAATTTAGCCCAAAATACGGGATGTCCGGCTAATACGGGACAGTCGACAACCCTATTTATACACCTCCAAAGGATCACACCTTATCGTCCTGCGCTCCCAAGGAATTGAGTCCCAGCCTACTCAAACTCTCCCTGTAGCTCAGGCCCTAGTCCTGGCAACGTCCCTCGCAATCTTGTCTGTACCCTTTCCAGGTGGGACTAGTGTAGCTGGGACATATTGCCCAGAGTAGGGGATTTGAGGACCAGAGGACATAGGTTTAGGTGAAGGTGAAAAGATTTAATAGGAATCTGAGGGGTGACTTTTTCACACAAAAGGTGGTGGGTGTATGGAACGAGCCGCCAGAGGAGTAGTTGAGGCTGGGACTATCCCAACGTTTAAGAAG